>NC_050576.1:48569267-48869267 GCF_011100635.1 Trichosurus vulpecula
TACTATGATGAAACTATAGGTGTGTTGATGAGATCTTGAGACCAATGACCAGACTCAGTTAGAAACAAAAAAAGTTTGCCATAAGATGATAATTTTTCAGCCACAAAGCACTTCTTGAGTATCATCTGTCCTTACCTTGTTTTAATTGTCAGTTCTCTTCGCTCCCCTCCCCAGAGTAACATTATATTTACTTTGCATAAACCATATATTTACTAATTTGTATACGGTTTGTTTCTACCAAGTAGAATATGAGATCCTTAAGGAAAGGGATCATTTCATTTTTGCCTTTATATCTCCAATTCTCTTCCATACTGAAAGGTACTTTCATACCTTTAATTTCATTGGTATTAGAGTTTCTCAATGAGAAACTTGCTCTACTAATATGAACCAGAATTACTCTTCAATACATAGTCTTAGAGTTTACTGGAGACACTAAGAAATGGCTGGAAATGTCAAAAGGAAGACTTGAACCCAGGACTTTCTAATTCTGAAGGCTGAATTCACTATTCCATTTTTCCTCTCACCTGGCACGTAGTGGTTTCTCATACACACATGTTGAATTGAATTAAATCTAGTAAATGATAGAGGTCTCATACTTTTCTTTGATTTCCGGAGTACCTACATATGTATGAAATTACATATCCTTCAAGCACTGAGACTAGTGTGCTTCTCTCAAAAGACTTTTACATTCATTTTTTAAATCTTAAATAAAAAATAGAGTGTTTATGTTTTCATAGAAGGGAGTAGGAAACTGTTGTCCTAGGACCAATCTCAATTGAAATACACAAAGCTAGCAGGCTACTTACATTTTGCTATGTTAGTTCTGACTAAAATTAAGAGCATATTCATAATTTTAAACTTGTTAGCCCTAGAAGCCAAAAATAAACATCTCCCTGTCTTCTGGTAAATTTAGGTTGCCAATATAAATAATTCTCAATGAATAGAAATGTAAAATAATGAAACAATAGATTATTTTTTGCCCTTTTCCTTGCCCAGAATCTGACATAGAGTAGGTGCTGAATAACTGCTTATTGACGAATTGAAGTGAGTTTAAAAATTTTTGAGACTATGTCCTGACTTTTGAGCAACTTTATGCTTTTCATAAAGTAACCTTTGGTTAAAGAATTTCAAATTAGATAGATGGGTTTTGGAATTCAGATTTAAAATAAGGTTAAGTTTATCTGAAGTAAAGAGCAAAGTTCCCCAACCAGACCTGTGAACAAGATGATTAAATGCATAATTGTGATAGATGATCTTTCTGAAAATGCATTTTATGAAAGAGGTTGGATGTGAATTTCCTTTGTTTCATATGCCAAATTTTTTTACTTCCTGAAATCTTAATTTTATTCTTGAAAATCTTATGCATGTGGGGGCAGAGCCAAGATGGCACCTGGAAAGCAGGGACTAGCATGAGCTCCCTGCCGAGTCCCTCCAAAAACCTATAAAAAATGGTTCTGAACCAATTCTAGAACTGCAGAACCCACAAAATAGCAGAGAGAAGCAGGGCTCCAGCCCAGGACAGCCTGGATGGTCTCTGGGTAAGGTCTATCCCAAACGGAGCTGGGAGCGGGAGCAGAACGGAGCAGAGCAGAGCCCAGCATGGGCTGTGCAGATTAACCACATACAGCCAGAAGTCAACAAAGTCAAAGAGCCTATAACAAAAGCCTCCAAGAAAAACATGAACTGGTCTCAGGCCATGGAAGAGCTCAAAAAGGATTTGGAAAAGCAAGTTAGAGAAGTAGAGGAATAATTGGGAAGAGAAATGAGAAGGATGTGAGAAAACCAGGAAAAACAAGTCAATGATTTGCTAAAGGAGACCCCAAAAAATACTGAACAATACACTGAAGAAAACAACACCTTAAAAAATAGACTAACTCAAATGGCAAAAGAGCTCCAAAAAGCCAATGAGGAGAAGAATGTCTTGAAAGCAGAATTAGCCAAATGGAAAAGGAGATCCTAAAGACCACTGAAGAAAATACCACCTTAAAAATTAGATTGGAGCAAGTGGAAGCTAGTGACTTCATAAGAAATCAAGATATTATAAAACAGAATGAAAGGAATGAAAAAATGGAAGACAACGAAATATCTCATTGGAAAAAGCACTGACCTGGAAAATAGATCCAGGAGAGATAATTTAAAAATTATTGGACTACCTGAAAGCCATGATCAAAAAAGAGCCTATATATCATCTTTCAAGAAATTATGAAGGAGAACTGCCCTGATATTCTAGAGCCACAGGGAAAAATAGAAATTGAAAGAATCCACCAATCGCCTCCTCAAATAGATCCCAAAAAGAAATCTCCTAGGAATATTGTCGCCAAATTCCAGAGCTCCCAGATCAAAGAGAAAATACTGCAAGCAGCCAGAAAGAAACAATTTGAGTATTGTGGAAACATAATCAGAATAACACAAGATCTAGCAGTTTCTACATTAAGAGATTGAAGGGCTTGGAATACGATATTTTGGAGGTCAATGGAGCTAGGATTAAAACAAAGAATCACCTACCCAGCAAAACTGAGTATCATGCTCCAAGGCAAAATATGGACTTTCAATAAAATAGAGGACTTTCAAGCTTTCTCAGTGAAAAGACCAGAAGTGAATAGAAAATTTGACTTTCAAACACAAGAATCAAGAGAAGCATGAAAAGGTAATCAAGAAAAAGAACAAGAAAAAGAAACTGCAAGGGACTTACTAAAGTTGAACTGTTTTGTTTACATCCCTACATGGAAAGATGATGTGTATGATTCATGAGACCTCAGTATTAGGGTAGCTGAAGGGAATATGCATATATATATATATATATATATATATATATATATATATATATATATAATATGTTTATGTGTATATATATACATATATACATATGTATATGTAAGTGTGTATGTATGTATATATGTATGTGTATATATGTATATGTGTATGTGTATATATATATATATATATATATATATATATATATATATATGTAGAGACAGAGAGAGAGAGCAGGCACAGGGTGAGTTGAAGATGAAGGGAAGAAATCTACAAGAAATAAAATCAAATTAAGGGATGAGAGAGGAATATATTGAGAAAGGGAGATAGGGAGAGATAGAATGGGGTAAATTATCTCGCATAAAAGTGGCAAGAAAAAGCAGTTCTGTAGGAAGAGAAGAGAAGGGAGGTGAGGGGGGAATGAGTGAATCTTGCTCTCATCAGATTTGACCTGAGGAGGGAATACCATACATACTCAATTGGGTATCTTACGCCACAGGAAAAAGGGGGAAGAAAATAAAAAAGGGGAGACAATAGAAGGGAGGGAAGATGGGGGTGGAGGTAATCAAAAACGAACACTTTCAAAAGGGGACAGGGTCAAGGGAGAAAATTCAATAAAGGAGGATGGGTTAGGAAGGAGGAAAATATAGTTAGTCTTTCACAACATGAGTATAGTGGAAGGGTTATACATAATGATACGCACGTGGCCTATGTTGAATTCCTTAACTTCTTAGGGAGGGTGGGTGGGAAGGGAAGAGGGGAGAGAATCTGGAACTCAAAGTTTTAAAAACAGATGTTCAAAAACAAAAAAAAAATTTTGCCTGCTACTAGAAAATAAGATACACAGGCAATGGGGCTTTAGAAATGTATCTTGCCGTACAAGAAAAGAAGGGAAAAGGTGATGGGAGGGGAGTGGGATGACAGAAGGGAGGGCTGACTGGGGAACAGGGCAACCAGAATATACACCATCTTGGAGTGGGGGGAAGGGTAGAAATGGGGCGAAAATTTGTAATTCAAACTCTTGTGAAAATCAATGCTGAAAACTAAATATAGTAAATAAATAAAAGAGACAGAGAAAAAAATAAAATCTTATGTATGTTGAATTTAAATGTTCGGTGATTCCTCTAAAAGTATAAATTTATATATAAAATATTTTGAATTGTTTATAGAACAATATAGTCATAGATTGTTCAAGATGGAAGGGACCTAATAGATTATCTCATCCCATCAACCTGTCCCTTCATTTTATAGGTGCAGAAAGTTATGATGAAAAAGACTGTCACCTGTAGAACAATGATCAGGATTCATATATTTATAAACGTTTGAGCTATTAAAGCAATCTTCATTTCACACACATATGTATACATACACACACACACACACACACACACATATATATATATATACATACACACACATACACACACATATATATATATATACATACACACACATACACACACACACACACACACACACACACACACATATATATATATATATATATATTTAAAATCTCAAAACCCGTAAGACCTGAGTTCACATCCTGCTTCAGACATTATTGACTATGGGATCTTGGGCAAGTCATTTAAACATTGATAGAATTGGAATAAAAACACCTGTAGTTGTCAAGTGAGAGGATTAATCAAAGGTTCAAGTGAAAGAATGTGTGTAATTCAATTTTCAAGGTGTACACTGGCATATATGCACATACATACATATATGTGTGTATCTGTATGTGTATATGTTTTTATTATTATCCTTACAAGAAAAATAGGATAGGCATCAAATTTCAAACACAAGCGTCTTTGGCTTGTACCATTTCTCAAAGAATTTTCATTGAACTTAATCTGAATGAATATTAATGACAAAAAAACTCCCAGGTTCTATTTTAATTAATATACAGTAGTCATATTAAAACTTTCTGATGTATTAGTAAAGCAGTAATAATAGATGATAGATAGATAGATAGATAGATAGATAGATAGATAGATAGATAGATAATTGGATAGATAGATAAATAGACAGACAGACAAATAGAGTTATTATGCTCCAGACACTGTGCCTAGGGCCGGAGTACAAATACAAGCAAATGAGACAGATCCTGTCCCTCAAAGGTTTACATTCTAATACGGGAAGACAACATTTAAAGGACAGCTGGAGAGCTTAGAGTAAGAGATGCAGAGACGTATGAAGAGTATCTCAAGATATAAGGGATAAAAACATAGTTTATTTTAAATCTGAATCCCTGCCTGAAATAGTGGTCCCAGTGATGGAGTAGGCCATCAGGAGAGTAGAGCCTCAGAGTGGGAAGGTGGTTGGCAAGAAGAGGCAGAGTTTAGAGAATAATTAAGGTGTGAAAGAAAGTTAATGAAATGTTTTATTTTTTCCTAATTCATACCTTTGTGCACTGAAGCCATATTTCTAGTCTGCTTCATCACAGTAAACAGGTGACCCTGGGTTCTGAATGACTCCTTTATTGAAACACAAGCATGATCAGGTATTTCTGAAGCTTTGTGGAGACTGTGAAACCTTGATATTTGGACCTCACAGTGGCATCTATTACCCAGAGGCCACCTTAATTCAACGAAAAGAAGCTCGTTATCTAGCTACCAGGGAAATGGATATTTTTTTTTACCATGGTGACTCATGACACTAACTACTAAGGCGTGGAGTCAATAGATATGCCATAGTTAAAAATAGCAATAAAACAATTCTTCAGAAAAGAAGTGAAGGACATACATATTAAAAGATAAGAATCCAGAGCATTATAACCCTATGAGTGATTGATTCATCCTGACAATCTATCTAGAATGAGGAAGCATCACAGAAGCACCCAGACTCAAAAGTTGACAGGATCTCAGATGCCAGCTAATCCAGCTGTGCTTGAACAAGAATACCCTCTGTAAGAGACTCAAGTGGCTATCTATCCTTACTATGAAGACTTCCAGAGAAGAGAAGCTTCTCCCCAAAGGGTCACTCTCATTCTTAGGAATTTTTTGTTCCTTACTATAAGCAGAAATCTGCCATCTTCCCACATCTACCTTTGCTCCTAGTTCTGGAGCCATTCAGGATGAGTCTAATCTTCCTTCCACATGATTACCCTTAAATAATTACAAAATAGCTAAACCATCACCTCTCAATCTTCTCTTCTTCAGTATAAGCATCCTTTGCTCCTTTAACAGGTCCTTTTACGTTAGGTCAGTCAGTGGTCCCAAAAGCAAAAGTACTAAGGTTGTCATTAGAAAATGTAAAACAAATCAAGAGGACCAGTGTCTCCATCAACACAGAGCAAACAACTCTACCAAACACAATACACAGGGATTAATTTACTGTGCAAAGGAAGAATAATGGCTTCTCAATAACCATTACATGAAGGAATTATATTAAAATAAATCTCATATTTCAGACTGATAATGATCAGTCTGAATTAGATAAAAGTTAAATGATCGTAGTTCAGTCATTTCAATCATGTCCAACCCTTTGTGACCCCATTTGGTGTTTTCTTGGCAAAGATACTGGAGTGGTTTGTCATTTCCTGCTCCACCACATTTTACAGATGAGGAACTGAGGCAAACTCTGTTGTGACTTGCCACTCACATAGCCAGTAAGTGTCTGAAGCCAGATTTGAACTCATGAAACTGAATATTCTTGATTTCAGGCCCAGTGCTCTATCTACCTAGCTGCCCCCAAAGTCTAATCAGAGGTGTGGAACCTGTGACCTTGAGGCCACCTGTGGCCTTCTAGGACCTCAAGTGCAGCACTGTGAATGAATCCAAACTTCAAAGAACAAACCCCTTTAATGAAAGGATTTCTTCTGTAAAATTCGGACTCAGTCAAAATGCCTCACCCAAAGACTTAGAAGGCCACATGTGGCCTCGAGCCCACAGGTCCCCCCCATCAAATATATATATATATATATAAATGTGCAATCAATAATCCAAACCAGTCTGGTGAAGTAGCATATACGCATATACACATACCAATCTCTCAATCTCTCTCTCTCTCTCTCTCTCTCTCTCTCTCTCTCTCTCTCTCTCTCTGTCTCTGTCTGTCTCTCTCTCTCTCTCTGTCTCTCTGTCTTCATGCACAAACACATACATGAATAGTTCTATACTTCTAGAGTTATTGAAAACAATAATCAGTGTTTTAGTGTTTCCTTCACAGTAACAACATCTCTTGAATATGTCTTCTTCCCACTGATACAGCTGTCACCCTGGTACAAACCTTCATCATCTCATTCCTAGGCTATTGCAAGAGTTTTCTGATTGATATCCCTGACTCAAGTGTATCACCAGTCCAGGCCATCCTCCACTCAGTGGCCAAAGAGGTTTTCCTAAAGCACAGATCTGACCACATCACTCCCCTACTCAATAAACTCTAATGACTCCCTATTATCTCCTGGAGACAATATAAAATCCTCTGATCTTTAAACCCCTTCCCAATCTGACACTTTCCTACCTTTCCAATGGTCTTATACTTGTCTTCCCTCCATGTAGTCTATCATCCAGTTAAATTCGTCTTTTGACTGGTCCTGGAAATTGACTCCATCTCCTGACTCTGAAGCTTTGCACTGGTTTGCCCTGTGGCTGGAATGCTCTTCCTCCTCATCTCCACTTCATGACTTCCCTGGTTGTCTTCAAGTATCAGATATAGTTGAATTTTCTACAATAAGCCACTCTAAGTTACCCTTTCCCTGCTTCCACTGGTAGTATCTTCCTTCTGAGATTACCTCCTATTTAATTTAGAGTAGTTTGTATGTACATAGTTGCTTGCATGCTGTCTTCTACATTGAAATATGAGATCCTTGAGGGCAGAGACTGTTTTTATCATTCTTAGCACCCCCAAACTTTAACAGCCTTTGTCCTACACTGTCTTAACAAGTGCTTGCTGATGTTAATATCTACAGATTTCAGTCCCAAAACTTATTTATTTTAATTTCCTCTATTTGTAGACAAGATGGACTCCAGACTCAATTCAAGTCTCATCTGCAGATTACGCATTCCAAATTCATCTCGTCAAAGCCTTAAGTTCATATTTTATCGAGAATATAAGGACACTGAATTCCCTTTTTCTACTATGAGAAGTGTGTTCTCAAGTAGGACAGAAATAGATGTGAGTTTAGGTAAAAGAAAGCATCAATGATTAGGCAGACAGTTCTAGCATTCACAGTTCATAGGGTTGAAAAATGGTTGAGTCACATAAATTTGTTTATGTAAATGGAGGAATGCATCGATGAGATTCAGGACCAGGTCACTACAGCCACGATTTTTAAATTTGTTATCCTTAAGACCAGACTTGGTAAACAGGGCAAATTATGAAAGTAAATAGTAGAAAGTATCCAATATGTCACTGTAGGCTACATAATATTTAGTACCTTCTGAATACCTAGTTAGATAGAATCTGGTGTTTAGAATTGTACAAAGAAGCTCATTACCTTTCATGGAATAGCAGAAGAGAAATCATTGTACTATAAAGATAGACCTTAAAATAGTCCTGGAGAGTTCAACCAATCAATTGTACTGGAATACCACCATTCTAACAATCAGTCAGTCAGTCAACTAGCATTTATTAATCACTTACTGTATGCCAGGCACTATACTAAGCATTTGAGATACAAATAAAGTCAAAAACCAGACCAACAACAACAACCTCTGTATCAAGGAGCTCAGTCTAATCAGGAAGACAATTTACAAACCAGATATAGACGGGATAAACTGGGGGTCACCACAGAGTGACAATGTCAAGGTTAAGGAAGAATGGGAGAGGCTTATTGCAGAAGATGGAATTTTAGCTAAGAGTTGAAGGGGGCTGTGGAATCCATCATGCAGAGATGGGAGGGAGAGAGTTCTAGGTAGGGGGGACCACCACTGAAAACACTTAAGAGTCAGAAGATGGAACGTCGCAGGTGAAGAACAGTAAGGATAAAAATGTTACTCGATCACAGAGTATGTACAAGCAAGTAGGGTTTAAGAAGACTGGAAATATTAGAAGGGGCCACGTTTTGAAGGGCTTTGGAAAACAGACTATTTTGTATTTGATCCCGAAGAAATTAGAGATCTGCTTGAGTTTATTGAGTAGGAAACGCCACCAGGATGAAACAAAGACTCATATATACTTAAAACAGTATTAATACTTGATGCTACTGGACAAAATAATAATAAAGCCAGTTCCTCTGATCCTAAGTCCCAGGCTTTTTCCACTGTACCAATTTCTTCGAGTTAGATGGCTTTGAACTTATAGTAAAGTAAGGTGTTAGGAGACATCTCAAAGGCTCAGTTTTTAACCTAGACCTCATAATGCTAATTAAGAGCAGGAGAGTGACATAGGGGAAGATGGTGGTTATCTAGTGGAAAGAGCAATGATCTATTAGAATCAGGTCAGTAGGTCAGTCTCAGACATTTCCTATCTCTGAGATGTTTAGGAAGTCATCTAATTTTGGTGGGTCTCAGTTTTCTCATAGATTAAATGGGGAGATTAGACTAATTTATCTCAAAAGATCCTTTTCCTCTCCAATGCTCAATGATTCTGTAATAAGACTTTTAAGCAGCTGTTCATCAGAATTGTTTTAACCTTGTTAGGCAAATTTCTGAAGGAATTTCTAAACGTGGACCAACTGAGTGTGTTCTTCCAAAGGATATGCATCTGTGAAGTACAAAGGCGCTAAAACATTCCTTTTTGCTCCAGTTCCTTTGAAGCCATTATAAAAGTATTAGATCTCAGCAGCTGTTACAAGGTAACAAGTCAATCCCCAGCTTTTCACCTGTCAGGTAGGTAAACATCATTAAGCATTCACTGGATCTTTGAGTCGAACATGGTAAGATATGACAACTCCATTGTCTCAATTCATTTTTCATGATAACTGAATTATAAAACTTGAACTTAATAGAGCAGGAATATATAAATCACTGTGATTCCGAGTGGAAGTCAAGGTGGGATGGAAAGAAGGCTAGATTAGGAGTCAAATGCCTTGGTTCAAAGCTGCACTCCAATGGATAGCATATGTAAACACTGGTAAAAAAAAAAAAACCTTCACAGGCAGCAAATGGAGAAAATTGGGAGCCTTTAAGCCAGGAAGACCTGGGTTCAAGTCCCAACTTGAATACCTTCTGACTGAACCTGGGTAAATTACTTAACCTTTCATGTCTAGGCAACTCATTAAGTCTCTAAGTTTCAGAAAAGATTACAAGCTACAGGGATAGAGAGTGTTTCTCCTATATCAATGAAATTGTAGGCCCAGTCTCCATCCCTGGGATGAAAGGCAACATGAACTGATGAATCAAATGCTGTATGTGGACTCTCACCAGAGATACTTACAGGGTGGCACTAAGCAAATCATTTAGCCTTTCTTAGGCCCACTTTCATCATGCAAATAGATCTGTGGTTTTAACTGGATGTGGAACTCTGAGTGAAGAAACCCTTCCACAGAGATAGGCAATTGCTATTAAATTTGTAAAGATGAGACAGAGAGAGAGAGAGAGAGAGAGAGAGAGAGAGAGAGAGAGAGAGAGAGAGAGAGAGAGAGAAATGGATTGTTAAAGAGAGAGGTAGAGAGAAAAATAGATAGTAGACAGACAGACAAATGAGGGGAAAAGAAGGGGAGGAAGGGGAGGGAAGGGGAGAGGAGAGAGGAGAGAAATCGCTTAGGGCACTGAGATATTGTTACATGACAAAACTGACAAAAAAAACACCATGTCCCAGAAGAGGCAGGGTTTGAACCTAGATCTTCAGATAGATATAATATTCTATCTATAGCAATATAACAAATGCACATATGCAGATGCATGTCTTACATATATGTATATGTGTGTACATCTATATAATACACACATATATGTATATATATGTGTCTGTGTATGTATATATGTGTGTGTGTGTGCGTGTGCGTGTGTGTGTGTGTGTATGTATGTATATAATTTTCAACGACCAGGGCAGCAAAACCCTCCAGTGATTGTTGGGGAAGAATTTGGAGAGCAAACAAGTGGGGCCACTCTCTGAGGAGCACAGAAGAGTGTCTCTGTGGGTTCAGTTTTCAAATACAGTATCATTCAGCAAGTGTTTATTAAGCACCTACTGTATTCCAGGTACTGCGAGAATTGCCAAGGATACAGTGAGAAGTCAGGTGGTACTGCTCTCAAGGTGTTTAAGGGGAATTTAGAGATGGTGATGGGGGCGGGGAAGCAATGAGAGCACCTTTTCTCACCTTCTTACCTCATTTAAAGACCACCTAGTGGTCTGGGTAAGGCCAGAGG
The DNA here is from genome assembly GCF_011100635.1 of Trichosurus vulpecula. Lineage (NCBI taxonomy): Eukaryota > Metazoa > Chordata > Mammalia > Diprotodontia > Phalangeridae > Trichosurus > Trichosurus vulpecula. The sequence continues at coordinate 48,580,274 of NC_050576.1, forward strand.
CCAGGGAATTCGTCTCCTCCCTGCTTCTATGGGGGAACTGTTGGCGCAGTGGGGTTGTTGCTACTTGAGCCAAACAGCTGTTTCCCATTACATCAGGCGTATCAGGACTTTGTGAATCCCAGACCACACCCTTTCATCTGCTCCTCCTGTTCATCTCCCCAGCATGATTCTAAATGACTCTGACATCAGCTGGGTTTGGAGGACAGTATTCTGGAGGGGAAACAGGGACATATGAGCTGAAGAGGGAGAAATGCATGAAGGAAAGACAAATACTAAAAAATCAGTTACTCTGTTGTACTACATTAAGGAAAAACTAAATTAAACTAAAATATAGAGATAGCAATGAAAGAAGAATGCCAGTTAGAATCTCTACAGTCTTTTAAGAGAAGGGCAATTTTATAAAATAGTAAATGTTAACCTAGTGTCACATGTTCAGGCTGAGTCTACAAAATTACTAGGTAAAATGTGTATTCTATTCTTACCTTGACCTTCGCATTGTGCAAGACTATTTGCAAGGTCTAAGAAATTGTAGGCAGTGTTATATCCTAAGAAAATTTCACTGGGCTTGGAAAGTGAGTTGCCTTGGATATATACCATATAATCCTTCACAAGTGATTTCCTCATCATCCTTTTGGTTCGTTTGTTTATTTCCTCAGCGGAGAGGGAGAGAGGTAAAGAGAGAAGGAGAGGAGGAGGGGGAGGGGGGGTTGGGGTGAGAGAGAGAGAGAGAGAGAGAGAGAGAGGGACAGAGAGAGAGAGAGAGAGAGAGAGAGAGAGAGAGAGGCAGAGAGACGGAGACAGAGAGACAGAGACAGAGAGACAGAGACAGAGAGACAGAGACAGAGACGGAGAAAGAATATGCCTGTCACCTGGATGAAAGGGTAGAAGTCGAAAGGGATTGTTTTCTTACAACTGCTCCTTTCATAGGCTTAGGTGCTCCAGAAAGATGGTGTGAATCCAGTGGTCAGTCCCATAGACTGTTTCTAGCACTGTCAAATTACTGTTACTGATAAATCTCAGGTTGTTTCTTTTCAGCTCTTAGCTATAAGGCAAGGACAGAGGCAGCATTTTAAGGGTGGCTAACCTAGGAAAAGTTTGTGTAGACCTGGCCATGATGTTCTAAATTCACATGAACTCATGTTGTTGTTACTATGTTTCTTTATCTACCTGGTGTTTAGCCAAGTGCCTGGCACAGAGTAAGCATTTGAAAAATGTATGTTGATTATGGTTATCATTATGTGATTAAATGAAGAGATAGAGATCCTTGTGCTCCTTTATAGAGAAATTATGGAGGGAAATAAATAAGAATCATGCTGTATGAAGAGGTTTAGATGAGTTGCGTTCTGGACCAGTGAAGGGAATACCCACACCTAAAAGATTACAGACTCCTCAAAAGATTGAAGTAGGTATGTTGAGTAAGCCAGTCTTGGAATTCTTCATCTCTCCTCACTGTATTATTCATGAGAGTTTTATTTTCCTCACTATTAAAATATTTACAATCCATGATCTTTCAAAAATCCATAGCCTGTAAATATATAGCAGTATCTGTTTTAATGTCTTGCTTTCATCTTTCAAAGATCCAACTCTGCCAATTAAATAACCCACAGAATTGATTTGGTGTTATCCAATTCGGTATTGAATAGTACAAGTACAAATCGACATCTGAAGCCACCAAATGTCTCCCTTATTATGCAGAGCATTTATAATGCTGCAATGCTCAAGTTCATTTGGTGAATTTCCTTCCACAAAGATAAACCCCGCCTCGCTTTCTGGCCTTTGACTCTTGCATATTAAATATCAACCTAGAGGCAGGTTTGTTTCAGACATCGGTGTAATAAGATGACCCTCCTGACTGCTTCCTGTGCTCTGAGAATGCCAGATCAAGGTGCTGACACCATCAAAATGAAGGCGACTGAATAAAGAAAGAGTGAAGAGTTCCTGAATTGACACCCTCCTTCTGTTTCCCCTATACAGTATAGACTGTCAAAACGGAGAGCTAGGGCTAAGGACGGTTCAATTGTTTTCCCTTGGTCTATTGAGGAAATCCCTGTCCTACACTCAATGATCTTATTGGACAAACAGTGTTAGTCTTTTCAAGGGGCAAGAGTACAAATGGGGTGGTGTCAGTGGGGGTGGGATTATATTAATTTCTTTCTGGGGCTTAAAAGAGAATTTGCAGGAGAAACAGATCTGCTATTGAAGCAAAGCAATAGACCTTTTTTAGGGGAATATTTTAATTCACTACTCAAAGTTGGCAGCTTCACTTAAGATATCTAGTGGTACTTGGGAAGCTAAAGGATATGACCAGATCAAAATCACTGTGAAGACAGGGATAAAAGTACAATCTATAAGTGGGCAGGACACACAGTTATAGTGGAGAGAGTGCTAGACTTAGGCACGTACTAGCTGTGTAACGTTGGGCTTGTCCCTAAACTTTCCTGTGTCTCAGTTTTGTCATCTGTGAAATGGGGATAAAAATAATACCAACTTCATAGGTAGTTGTGAGAATCAAGATTATTAATATAATATAATATAATATAATATAATATAATATAATATAATATAATATAACATAATATAATATAATATGATATAATGTATTATATATATGTGTGTGTGTGTGTGTGTGTGTATATATATACACACACACACACATGAGACAGAGACAGAAAGAGATGAACAGACAGGCAGCTAAATTTCTCAGTGCATAGAGCACTAGGCCTGGAGTCAGAAAGACCTCAGTTCAAATCTAGCCTCAGATACTTACTAGCTGTGTGACCCTGGACAAGTCATGTAACCTCTGTTTGCCTTGTGGTTGTAGTTTGTCTTTTGTTCTTGAAGAGGACCATTGCATCAGGGACATGATGACATAACTTGCAATTGAATTTGATTTGAGTGAGGGTGGGCTATGCAAAGTCACCAGCCTCACTTTTTTCCTCTGGAGCCATCTGGGTCCAGTGGCCAGGATCAGGATGACTGGAGAAGGCCCAGGATGCAATGGGAGACCTTGGCCTTTTTAAGCTAAGGTCTTTTCAACTTCTCACTTTGAGTGAAGCAATGTCCATTCAGTGAATAGGCCTCTTTAAGAAGTGAGTCAAGGGATGGACCCTTTAATAAAAATAATCAGTCTGGGAGGAGAAGACTCTCAAGATTGCTGACCAAAAAGAGAAACAGCTACTATTTAAATTCACTCTGAGCCAGGAGAGCCACCAAAATAACCATTAAGTGGTGCTTGGGCAGGGCAGGGACCTATTGTTGTCCAATCAATGAGGTCCAGAGTGAATTGAGTTTAAGGCTTGGTCTTTGAGAAAGAAATCTAGCCAGTAAAACCCAAGTTAACTAGTTGGGTTTCAGTCATCAAAATTTACCTTCTTTTGGACAGAACACCCTCAGGTAAGGGGGGGAGAGGAGAGTGGAGAAAGATGAAGAGGAGGGGAGAGGAGAAAGAAGACAGGACAGGAGAGAAGAGGAGGGAAGGAGCTGAGTTGCCCAACTGGAACTGGCCAACTGGATCCCTAATAAGGCATCTCAGACTACTTAGAGATTTCTCCCCAAGTCAAGTCCAGGTAAACCTAGGTAAGTCACACAGAGTAGGATCTCTCCCTGATGGGGAAGAGGGCCAAATACTTTATATGAAAAGGTGGGGCCTCTAACAGGTGTATCTGATTGTTTTCTTAACTCTGATGTCAAAAGTAGTTAGCTAAGGAGTTAAACTTTTCAGGGAGGAAGGTTCCAGATGAAGAGGTTTACAGAAAGGGTGCAGGTTGGATTGTTGGGCAGGCCAAGGGTACCAGTCACTGAGGTTACAGACACAGACACACACACACACACACACAAACACACACACACACACACACCAATTCTTGCCCTCAAGGAGTTCATAGCCTAGTGAGAGGAAATAACATAAATGAGTAAATACAGAATATTTTTTTGCTTTGAACTGGACTTGTGACTTTATTGGCATAGAGAATTTTCAGTATACATATGTATACACACAAACACACTTAAATACAAATATGTGCATATATATATATATACATACATGTGTATATATACATATATATGCATATGTGTATGTATACATATATGTATATTTACATTTACATATACACATCTCTATCTACCTATCTATCTATTTTTATGTGCTGGGGTTAGTGAGAGATTATATGACTTAACAAAGGTCAGACAGTCAGTGTATGTCAGGGTCAGAGCTTGAACAGTGGTCTTCCTAACTCCAAAGTCAACTCTCCATTGTGTCACATTGTCATGTTGTATAGAGAAATTTTGTTTCTTTTTCTTTCCTTCCTTCCTTCCTTCCTTTCTTCCTTCCTTCCTTCCTTCCTTTCTTCCATCCTTCCTTCCTCCCTCTTTCCCTCCCTCCCTCCCTTCCTTCCTCCCTTCTTTCCTTCTTAGGTATGTGAAGTTAATACCATTGGAAGTTTTGACTGAAGAACTTTTTGTATCATTGAGAATAAGTGATCTATCATTTGAGGCACTGAGCAGTTAAGAGGTGGTCTTGTACCAACTGGCATATACACACAATAAATACTTAATAAATTCTGAAACAGAATGAGCACTGGTAACTTGAGGAGTTGCAAAATTCCTAGGAGGAAACTCAACAGGCTGGTGATGTCTTCTTAGTCCTTTGCATTCAGGTCTAAAATTGTGTGAACAAAGAAAAGGAGCTGTGGAATCAGAAAACTGGAACTTCTTGGGGAAGGAAAGGGGGGGAATCAGATCACCTCAATTATGAGCAAGTGACATATAAACAGAATTCATTCTCCCCTAGTTAGAGCAGCCATTAACATTTCTAGACCAGAGAAGAAGAGAGCAGGGAAGGGAGAGAGAGAAAAAAACAGAGAAACAGAAAGATGGGACAGAGAGACAGGCACAGTGACAGAGAGAGACAGACACAAAGAGAAACAGAGACAGGGGGACACACACACACAGAGAGAGAGAGAGAGAGAGAGAGAGAGAGAGAGAGAAAGACAAAGAGTCAGAGAGAGGGAGATAGATAGTGAGTCAGAGATAGGAAAACAGAAACAGACAGACACAGAAAGTGACAAAAAGACAGAGATAGAGAAAAACAGGGAGATAGAAATAGAGATGGAGATGCCGATGCAGAGAGAGAAAAAGAGAGAGAGAGAGATAGAGAGAGGGAGAGAGAGGGGGGGGGGGATTGGTTAGAGAAATCTAAATATATTATCCTCCTCCACAAATGTCAAAAAGCAAACATTTAAGTTACAACTGCCCGTAGGCAAATGTAACACCATGCTGAGACATGTGCTACTATCATAAACACAACACTGTAGGAAATCCCTAACACTAACCATGACCAAGCCAGTCATGTCTTTCCAGAATTGGAAACGTAATTGACTTAATGAACTCACTCAGCATTTGAAAACTTTCTTCTGTTTGGCCAGTCACAAGAAGAAACTGTGTTTTCTACCAAAAATAGGTTTTCTGCATTTGGCCATAGGTTATTATTTAGCCATTTTGCTGTTTTAAGAAACTATGAACATAAGGTAAAGGACAGATTATTTCACAGGCGACAAGTTACCTTGAGAAGAGTGTACCAAAGTCTCTGTCATTTTCTTTTTGTGGGACCAATAGCACAGATGCAGGCCACCCCAAATCAATAATTAAATCTACAGTTAAGGATGTTGTTTTCCATACTCTAATTGAGACATGGAAATGGACATTGGAGATGAAGAAAGATCAAGTAAGTCATCTCGTCCATATAGACACATGCCCCAGTGCGGGGAAATAGCTTCCTAAAATAAACCTTCTAATATTTTAGTGCTGTTGACTTTTGTATGTCCCTGGTGATTAAGCTGCTATCACTCACTTTTCCTGCAAGACTATTCTTGTAACCCAATATTTTTCTTTGTCAGGAAGTGCCTTAGATTTCCCTTCTCTTCATTTCAACCAACAATTCCGGGACTCTCAGGGATTTTAGGAGAATAATTAATACAGTAGTTGTAAATCATTTTTAAAAGACATGCACATTCCGTGTGGCTGCTAAATATAACACTAGAAATAAATAATCTCCTCTTCTTTTTTATTTCACAATACGGACCTCCCTCCCCCTTTTGTTATACATTATGCAATAGCAATTTAGGCAAGAGATGAAATTCTCTAAAAACAGTAACCATAGCATGAATCTAATTCTTTAACCTCTCTCTCTCTCTCTCTCTCTCTCTCTCTCTCTCTCTCTTTCTCTTTCTCCCTGTTTCTCTCTCTCTCTCCCTCTCTGTAAATTGGTCTCCCTAAACATATATACATAGAAAATTCCTTCTCTATGTATGTGTATATAAACATATATACACGTATATATGTATTATTATACATATAATTTTTTCAATCTTTCTTTCCATATTAATCTTCCTAGTTCTTTGATCCATTTTGTTGCTTTTTCCTGAGCAGCTCCAGTTTATCTCTAAATTGGGGCCAAAGGGCAGTTCTCAATTAAATGCAGCATTTCAAATACAGCTTCCTTACTTTCCTATTCAGAGATATTCAAACCCACACAGTAGACTCATGGGCATTCTTATTCCATCTTGATACTTCTGGCTCAGTCTGGTATATGAATGGGGGGGGGGTGACATACCCTGCACCATTGAAAATTCCAATGTCGGCACAGCAAACAGCAGGCGATATTTAGATCTGCGCGCATCTCCCAGGAGCCCTCAGCTTGCCTCATTTAGCACTGCCTGTTCTATTCAAACCCCACCCCCACACACACACACACACATACACACATAAAATTCTCTTGCTTTTGCTTTCTGGGTGATAAATATTTTTTTGCTACCCAACTTATTAACCTATATAGTGTTCTGCCTCTTTTCTTGTGACCTATCATATATACAGATAAGGGCCATCTAGAGCAACATTTTATAGTTTCCAAATTCCCAAAATTGGCAGAAAGGTTTCATATCTTATTCACTTCCATCCTATGGGGTCTTTCTATTGCAGATTTGATTTGTCTCCCTCCCCTTTTCCTTTTATAAAAATCATGCCTTGATCAGTCTGCAACACATTGGAAATGGAAAGATGTGGAGGAAAGATAGTACAAATGATGTCATCGAAGAAATGTATGACCACAAGAAGAAAAAAGATGGCCACAGGACAGTAACAAAGGTGAAGGATGCATTGTGGACATTCTGTGCATTCCTTGGTATCCAACCAATGGCTAGAAAAAGAGTTTTTCAATGCCCCAGTGACTTAATGCCCCAATACATTAGGCTGATCCCCTGTGAAAAATTTATGGAAGGATATTGACTATGGATGAGAATCCCAGTATGGACAGGTGTGGATGGGTTGGAAACTGCATCACAAAAGAGAACATCCACATCAATGAGATCTGCCAGTCACACATTATGGATTAAATACCTTTTATTTGTCAGGACAATTCCAGATGCTGGAAATATAAGACAAAAATGGAACAGCCTCTGCCCATAAGGAGAGTACATTCTGTTAAAGAAGACAATATGTACATTTATGAATGTATAGCAAAAAAAGAAATCACAAATTGTATTAGACAAGTCCTTTAATGTGGATTAATAGAGTTGACAACAAAACCTTTAAAACTGGACATGCTCATTTCTTCTATATTCATTGGCATCTTTTAAAAACTACACAGAAAAAGAATTTTTTTCATAAAGTTTAATATGTTCTTTTTCTTCTATAGCCACTAGTGACTCTTAAAGTCTATAAAGGAAAATAATTTTATTCATCTTCCAACTCAATATAATTTTTTTTTATTTTTAATTAATTTATTTACTTTATTTAACAGATTTAGTTTTCAGCATTGATTTTCACAAGAGTTTGAATTACGAATTTTCTCCCCATTTTTACCCTCCTGCCCACTCCAAGATGGTGTATATTCTGGTTGCCCCATTCCCAGTCAGCCCTCCCTTCTGTCACCCATCCCCTCCCATCCCCTCCCATCCCCTTTTCCCTTCCTTTCTTGTAGGACAAGATAAATTTCTACACCCCATTGCCTGTGTATCTTATTTCCTAGTTGCATGCAAAAGCTTTTTTTTTTTTGAACATCTGTTTTTAAAACTTTGAGCTCCAAATTCTCTCCCCTCTTCCCTCCCCACCCACCATTCCTAAGAAGGCAAGCAATTCAACATAGGACACATGCATATCACTATGTAAAACCCTTCCACAATACTCATATTGTGAAAGACTAACTATATTTTGCTCCTTCCTAACCTATCCCCCTTTATTGAATTTTCTCCCTTGACCCTGTCCCTTTTTTGAAAGTGTTTGTTTTTGATTACCTCCTCCCCCTATCTGCCCTCCCTTCTATCATCCCCCCCCTTTTTATTTTCTTCCTCCTTCTTTCCTGTGGGGTAAGATACCCAAGTGAGTGTGTGTGGTATTCCCTCCTCAGGTCAAATCTGATGAGAGCAAGATTCACTCATTCCCCCTCACCTGCCCCCTCTTCCCTTCCTACAGAACTGCTTTTTCTTGCCACTTTTATGTGAGATAATTTACCCCATTCTATTTCTCCCTTTCTCCCGCTCTCAATATATTCCTCTCTCATCCCTTAATTTGATTTTATTTTTTTAGATATCATCCCTTCATATTCAACTCACCCTGTGCCCTCTTGCCCTCTTTATATATATATATATATATATATATATATATATATATATATACACATATATATGTGTATATATATATATGTATATATACACACACACACACACATATATATATGTGTGTATATATATGTATATATATATATATATATATATATATATATATATATATATATACGCATGTATATTCCCTTCAGCTACCCTAATACTGAGGTCTCATGAATCATACACATCATCTTTCCACGTAGGAATGTAAACAAAACAGTTCAACTTTAGTAAGTCCCTTATGAATTCTCTTTCTTGTTTACCTTTTCATGTTTCTCTTGATTCTTGTGTTTGAAAGTCAAATTTTCTATTCAGCTCTGGTCTTTTCATTGAGAAAGCTTGAAAGTCCTCCATTTTATTAAAAATCCATATTTTGCCTTGGAGGGTGATAGACAGTTTTGCTGGGTAGGTGATTCTAGGTTTTAATCCTAGCTCCATTGACCTCTGGAATATCACATTCCAAGCCCTTCGATCACTTAATGTTAAAGCTGCTAGATCTTTTGTTATCCTGATTGTGTTTCCATAATACTCAAATTGTTTCTTTCTGGCTGCTTGCAGTATTTTCTCCTTGACCTGGGAGCTCTGGAATTTGGCGACAATATTCCTAGGAGCTTTCTTTTGGGGATATTTTTCAGGAGGCAATCTGTGGATTCTTTCAATTTCTATTTTACCCTCTGGCTCTAGAATATCAGGGCAGTTCTCCTTGATAATTTCTTGAAAGATGATATCTAGGCTCTTTTTTTGATCATGGCTTTCAGGTAGTCCAATAATTTTTAAATTATCTCTCCTGCATCTGTTTTCCAGGTCAGGGGTTTTTCCAATGAGATATTTCACAATGTCTTCCACTTTTTCATTCCTTCAGTTCTGTTTTATGATATCTTGATTTCTCGTAAAGTCACTAGCTTACACTTGCTCCAAGGTAGTATTTTCTTTTTAAGGTCGTATTTTCTTCAGTGGTCTTTTGGACCTCTTTTACCATTTGGCTAATTCTGCCTTTCAAGTCATTCTTCTCCTCATTGGCTTTTTGGAGTTCTTTTGCCATTTGAGTTAGTCTATTTCTTAAGGTGGTGTTTTCTTCAGTATTTTTTTCAGGTCTCCTTTAGCAAGTCATTGACTTGTTTTTCATGGTTTTCTCACATCCTTCTCATTTCTCTTCCCAATTTTTCCTCTACTTCTCTAACTTTCTTTTCCAAATCCTTTTTGAGCTCTTCCATGGCCTGAGATCAGTTCATGTTTTTCTTGGAGGCTTTTGATGTAGGCTCTTTGACTTTGTTTACTTCTGGCTGTATGTTTTGGTCTTCTTTGTCACCAAAGAAAGATTCCAAAATCTGAGACTGAATCTGAGTCCATTTTCACTGCCTGGCCATTTTCCCAGCTGACTTACTTGACCCTTGAGTGTATCTTTGGTGTATGACTGCTTGTAGAGTAAAGACTACTTTGTTCCAAGCTTGAGGGAGTGCACTGTTGTTTTCAGAGCTATTTCTACACAGCAAGCTGTTCCACACCAGCTCTTCTCCTCCCCCAAGAACCACCTTCCTGGACCTGACTCAGATCTTAAGCAGGCTCTGCACTCCTGCTCTGATCTACCATTTAATTCCTCCCACCAGGTGGGCCTGGGGCTGGAAGCAACTGCAGCTGTAGTTCTGTAGCTGCACCACCTCTGCCACCCTGGGGTGGTGGCCAAACTGCGAACTCCTTTCACTTTGTCCTCCACAGCTTTTCCCACTAACCTTCTCTATTGTCTTTGGTGTTAGTGGGTTGAGAAGTCTCATTACTGCCACAGCTCACTGATTCAGGGCTCTAGGGCCTGTTTTACCTGGGTCTGGTTGGTCCTGCCCTGCCCATGCTGGGCTCCACTCTCCTCTGCTCTCAGCTCTGTGCAGGACAGACCTCACCCAGTGACCATCCATGCTGTCCTGGGCTGGAGCCCTCCTTCCTTCTGATATTTTGTGGGTTCTGCAGTTCTAGAATTTGTTCAGAGCCATTTTTATAGGTTTTTGAAGGGACCTGGCAGGGAGCTTATGCAAGTCCCTGCTTTCCAGCCACCATCTTGGCTCTGCCCCGCCCCACCCCATATAACTTTTAACAATACTAGATATCCATGACCATCATTTACTGTGAGTTCACTGAAGTTTTATTTAAGCAACTTCTTGGTCACTCTTGAGCCAGTCTATTCAACAAGGATTTATTAAATGCCTGTGATGACCCTGGCTTTATAGTAGATGCTGGGGATACAAACACAAAAAGAAAGAAAATGATGTCTTCCCTCAAGGAGTCCACATTATTCTGAGGGAATTGGAGAGGGGTAATAGGTAGGTAGATAATTAAATATAAAATAAATGTGAAGTGGCTTGGTATAAAGAAGACTGTATAAATAACCTGCATGATAAGGGAAAATTTTGCATAGTAACCATGAAGGGAGCTCAGAATACTAAGAACCAGTTGTGTGCAGGAAGACATGGGGAATAGCCTCCGCCATTTTGATATGAGACAGGAGGGAGCTAGAAGAGATGAGAGTCACTTTGACTCTGAGCTTGTACATATCTGGAAGGATGGTGGTACCCTCAAAATAAAAGGGGAAAGTGGTTCTGGGGAAGTCCAATTTTAATATTTTTACTATGGGCCATATTATAAGTTTATGGGTTATGTGAAAGATGACAATTAAGATGGTGAATTATAATAGAATATAACATTGGACTTTGGGGATGGAACCTTGAATATTTTGTGCCTCAGCAACATAGTCAGCAACAGAAATACTCTAAGAACAGTAGCCATAAGTTTTTGTCTAATTCCATTTAATAGCAAGTCATTTGTCAGCATTTTGTGCATTTGTCATAAGCATTACAGGAGGCAATTGAAAATAAAACACTCTATCTATTTCTTTCCTTCTTTAATTTCCAATGCCATCAGGTTGATATAATGTAAAAAGTCCCAGGTTCCCTCTCCAATGGTCATTGAGGATTCTACCATTAGATAAATGACCGGAATCGATTTATGCATTGGGTGGCCCATTCTTTCTTTGAACAAGCAGTAAATCATTATCTTGCCTGCAGTTACTGAGACTAATTTATGGTTCTTTCTCTTCTGCCTCCTTACAAAAAGAATACCCAATGAAGGGTAATGTTAAATACAAATCCAGAGGCTGCTTTCTCCAAATTAAAGGAAGGTTGTAATAAGCCAGCAATCGTTAGTACAAATAGGCACATTTGTAAGCTGCATATATTAGGTATTATTTAGAGAAGCTACATTCAGACAGGGAGGAATATTCAAAAGTGAAACCCACTAGTAACCCATGTACATTATCACTCTTATAATGGCAATTAATTATAGCATTTGTTTAAATTAATTAACACTCAATTGTATTTTATAATTTCTCAGCAGTCAGAAATATTGATTTTAAAATTCAATTTTTACTTATTAATCAATAACAGCATAATAAGAAGAAAAAATACGATCTACTTTTTAAGGGGAATATATTTTGAAAATGTTCAAGAATGGATTCAAGAATATTTTTCAGGACTTGTTGAATATGGTTCAAGTTCCACCTGTAAGAACAGGTGGAACAAGATTTTTTTTTTGGATTTGATCCATAACTTAAATTTCTCAAGTGATCCTGATAAATTCTCACACTCATAAGATACAGAATCAATGTCATAAGATTTTTGATTGAGTAACTCAAAAATCCCAACAGCAAATTCAACTTAAACACTCTAGCAATAGAATATATCTTCACACACACACACACACACAATTAAGAAGACCAAAAATTCTATTTAATAAAGCAATGTCCAGATTCCACATTTAAACCAAGATAACTTTCTCAGCTGTAAGCCATACCCAACAGACAGCTTGCTCTAATGGGAGATAATCTGGACTCAGCAACATAGGATACTATATTAAATTTTTGGCTGTGTTGGTGAATAACTGTGTGACTCCGGGCAAGGCAGTTAACAAATTTGGCCTTTGATATCCTAGCTGTAAAGTGACTTAAAAAAGCAGACAATGTAGCACCACCTACCTCCTAGGCAGATGGTCAGAATAAATGGGAACATGTGATGAGCTTTGAACTCCTCAGGGAACAAAAAAAAAGAGCCTCAGAAATTGAGAACAGGAAAAATGATAGGGTGTGTAGAGACCTCGAAAAGTTATTTCTTCTGCTTCAAGATTATTCTCAATTTATTCTTCATAAGTAATATATATATATATATATATATATATATATATATATACGTATATATATATACATATGTGCGTATATTTCAGAAATATCTCCGTATACATACATATATAAGTTTATGCCTGTATTTAGTATGTGCATATATGTATGTATACTTGTACATGTACATGCATATTACATATGTAAAGAGATGTGTATGTAGGTGCATACATATATACATACATATATATTTTCCTGTTAATTTCTATTAATCATTATATCACTATTAGAAGTTTAAAAAGCATGGACTTTCATAGAACACAATTCTAAGCTTAAGAGACTGAGATATTGATACATTGGATCAATTCAGTCTTGATAAATATTAACACAGTCAAATAGATAATTAGACATCTTGGTTTTGTTGGGATTTAAAAATTGTCTGGGGCACACTTTGGCACTTCTGGGAGCCAAGATGGTGGAGTAAGCACTAAATCCCCATAACCCTCCCATATTTACCTCCAAAAAACCAAAAGAGCACCCCCCCCAAGAGCACCCCAGGACCTGGCTTAGCACCAGGTAAGCTGCCAGACCCCTACGGCCTCCAGCAGTGCCAGCCACACACACATACACACACACACACACACACACACACACACACACATGCCACCCCCTCAACACAGCACCAGATACAAGAGTCTCCCATGGGCCCCAGGGCTACATCAGTGCAGCACCAGGTAAACAGCCAGGGCCTGCAGTCCCTGACACAAGAAGCCTGAGACAGTGATCCTGCCACCCTGGGAACTGTATTGGCAACCAAAAATGGGCTCCTTAGCACTTAGTCAACAAGTGCCCTTGACTAGTTTGGCTTTTTCCCCTGAACTGAATGCTGTTTGTATGTTGGACTGGAGTAAGCTTGTCGGCCCCTTCACCTTGCTTCCCTTGCTTAAGCTGATGGAAAGAACCTGTGCTTTCCCGGTCAACCCCTTCACCTTGCTTAAGCAGATTGAAAGAACCTGTGCTTTCCCCGGCGTACCTTACACCCCCGCAGAAGCTGGATGGTTAAAAGCAGCTCCCGTTGGAGCCAGAGGCGGCTACAGCCACAGCCACAGCTGAAGCAGGAGCTGCCAGTAGCAGAGCTGACCTACGGGAGGAAGCTGAACAAAGACTTCAGGCCAGTGGGTAATCTTTTTACCATAGAGGGGGAAGCATGATTTTGCTTTACGCAATCATGCTTCTCTGTAGCCTCCTGGTTACTCTTTCAAGGCGTACTTATTGGGCCTGGAAGCTTTTGATCAATATATCAAAGTGGGGATGCTGGTTCATGGGTTGGTTACTGTGGAGCCTAAATATATGTTTTGATTCTTCTGCCTTCTACTTTGAGAGTTTCTTATATCCGGCGGTTCCGAACCTTTCAGACATGTTTATGATCCTCTTTGAGATTATAAACTCTGCCCTCCTATTACAGGAACAGAGCTCAAATTTAAACTAAAATACAAGGGTCAAAACAGATGAGGAAACAACAATGACAAAGAATCTGACCATAAAAAGTTATGATGGTGACAGGGGAGATCAAGACACAAACCCAGAAGAAAACAATGGCAAAACACTCATAGGCAAAACCCCAAAGAAGAATGGGAAGTGGGTGCATGCACAGAAAAATTTCATGGAAGAAATTAAAAGAGAGCTTGAAACCATATAAAAGTTAAAAAAAAAATAGGGGAAAATGAGAGTGATGCAAAAGAATTATGAAAAAAAAAGAGTCAGCAGTTGGGAAAAAGGAAACCAACTGCTTAAAAAGCAGAATTGGCCAAATGGAAAAGGACTTACAAAAAATCCACTGAAGTAAACTCCTTAAAAAGTACCATTGACCAAAATGAAAAAAGAAGCATAAAAGCTAACAGAGGAAAGCAACTAAAGTTAGAATTGGGCCAATTGAAGCTAATGATTCTATGAGACATCAAGAATCATTCAAATAAATTCAAAAGAATGAAAAAAATAGAAGAAATGTAAAATACCTCATGGGAAAAACAAGTGAACTGGAAAATAGATCCGGGAGATACAATGTCAGAATCATTGAACCACCTGAAAGCTTTAATCAAAAGGAGGGCCTTGACAGCATCTTTCAAGAAATTATCAAGGAAAACTGCCCAGATATCCTGGAACCAGAGGAAAAAATAGACATTGAAAGAATCCACTGATCATCTCAGGAAAGAGATCCCAAAGTAAAAACTCCATGGAATATTGCAGTCAAATTTCAGAACTACCAGGTCAAGGAAAAAATACTGGAACTGGTCAGAAAGAAACAAATCAAATATTGGGAACCACAATCAGGATTACACAGGACTTAGCAGATGAAATATTAAAGGATTACAGGTCATAGAACATGAGATTCCAGAAGGCAAAGGAGCTAGGGCTAAAACCAAGAATCATCTCCCCAGCAAAATTAAGCATTATACTTTAAGGCAAAAATGGCTATTCAATGATATAGAAGGATTTCAAGTATTTATTAGAAGACCAGAATTAAATAAAAAAAACTGATCTCCATATCAATATCTAAGAAAAGCAGAAAAAGGGCAAAACGGGAAAAGAAAGCTTAAGGGATTCAATGGAGCTGAACTGTATACATTCCCACCTGTGAAGATGATACAATTTGGTACTGTGCCCAAAGGGCTATAAAACTGTGCATACCCTTTTATCCAGCACTACCACTACTAAGTCTGTGTCACAAAGAGATCATTAAACAAGGGAAAAAAGGACCTACATATGCAGAAATATTTATAGCAGCCCTTTGGGTGGTGGCAAAATATTGGAAATTGAGGGGATGCCCATTAATTGGGAAATGGCTGAACAAGCTGTGGCATATGAATGTAATGGAATACTGTTGTGAAAGAAGTAATGATGAACAGGAAGATGTCAGAAAACAGGGAAAGACTTGTATGAACAGATGCAAAGCAAAATAAGCAGAACCAGGAAAACAGTATCAGCAACACAGTATGATGATTAGCTATGAATGACTCAGCCCTTCTCAGCAACACAATGAACCAAGACAAGTACAAAAGACTCAGGAAGGGAAATGCTATCCACCTCCAGATAGAGAACTGATGGACTCTGAATGCAGACCAAAACATACTTTTTTCACTTACTTTATTCTTTTTTTCCCTTTTGATCTATTTATTCTTTCACTACTCTAACTGATATGGAAATACATTTTACATGATAGCACATGTATAACCTATGCAAATTGCCTACCCTTTGTGGAAGAGGGGAGGGGAGAGAAGTAAGGAGAAAAATTTGGAACTCAAAAAAAATGATAAAAATTGTCTCGAAGTGTAATTGGGAAAAAATAAAATACTATTAAAAATAAAAATTATCTGACTGTAGCTTACACTTCACCACTAGTTATATTGACATTAGTAGATAAAGTCTAATTGGAGGGAAGTTCATTTATATATTTAATACAAATCTGTTTTTCCAGTCATTGATTCCTCTTCAGTCACACTATTAGAAAGGAGTTGTCTTACACAGAATATTTTTTTCTTTTATTTTAAGAGAGTTACTAAAAGAAAAACTTACTCCCTATTTATTCACGTGTATTTGTATCATAGTTTACAGAATAGGAAAGGACTTCAGAGTTTATCTGTTCTGATGCTTGTCCAAAGCATGGAGCTCATTTACAAATAAATTAATAAGATAAATTATAGAATATAATTTCCAGTGCAGGAATTGTTTCTTTTGTCTTAATATCCTCAATATCCAGCCCAAAGCCTTGCACATAGTTGGGCTGTGACTTTGTTAAGCTATTTCATTCTTGTCCTTCTATTTGTGGTCCCATATGAAGTTTTCTTGAGAAAGATACTAGAGTGGTTTGTCATTTCCTTCTGTAGCTCATTTTACAGAGGTGGAACCTGAGGCAAACAAGGTAAAGTGACGTGCCCAAGGTCACACAACTAGTAAGTGCCTGAAGCTAGATTTTAACTCAAGTTTTCCTGACTCTGGGCCCAATGCTCTATGCACTGCACCACTTCACTGCCTCAAGACCTTAAAATGGCTAAATAACTTGTGGAAAATGAATGTGATAGAGTACAATGACGATATAAGAAATGAGGAAATAGGTTATTCCCAAAAGACATGGAAAGATTTATATGAACTGATGCAGAACCGAAGTAAGAAGTAGCAGAATAGCAATTTACATTTTATATATATATATATATATATATATATATATATATATATATATATATATATATTATAAAATGAACAATTCTGAAGACTTCTCAAACCTAAAAAAAGATGAAAGGAGCAAGAGCAGGACAACAATTTATACAATAACGACAGTATAAAAGCAAATAACTTTGTCAGCTATAAGAACTATGATCGGAGGCGGAGCCAAGATGGCGGCTGGAAAGCAGGGACTAGCATGAGCTCTCCGCTAAATCCCTCCAAAAACCTATAAAAATGGCTCTGAACCAATTCTAGAACTGTAGAACCCACAAAACAGCAGAGGGAAGCAGGGCTACAGCCCAGGACATCCTGGATGGTCTCTGGGTGAGGTCTATCCCACACAGAGCTGGGAGCTGGGAGCGGAGTGGAGCAGGGCCCAGCGTGAGCAGCGTGGACCAACCAGACCAGGAGCTGGGCAGAGCAGGCCCTAGCACCCTGAATCAGTGAGCTGCAGCAGTTACCAGGCTTCTCAACCCACAAACACCAAAGACAGCGGAGAAGGTTAGTGGGAAAAGCTGCAGGAGTGGAAGGAGTTCGCGGTTTGGCCACTGCCTCCGGGGCAGCAGAGGTGGGACAGCTACAGCTGCAGTTTCTTCTGGCCCCAGGCCCACCTGGTGGGAGGAATTAAGTGGCGGATCAGAGCAGGAGTGCACAGCCTGCTGAAGATCTAAGCCCAGTCCGGGTTGGGGGTTCTTGGGGAAGGAAGAGTGCTGGTATGGCAGAGCTGGCACATTCCCCCAAACTTGGAACATAGAACTCTTTAGTATACAAGTAGTCATACCCCGCTGAAAAAGTCAAGGGTCAAGTTAGTTGGTTGGGAATATGGCCAGGCAGTAAAAACTCACCCAGATTCAGTCTCAGACTTTGGATTCTTTCTTTGGTGACAAAGAAGACCAAAACATACAGCCAGAAGAAGTCAACAAAGTCAAAGAGCCTACACCAAAAGCCTCCAAGAAAAACATGAACTGGTCCCAGGCCATGGAAGCGCTCAAAAAGGATTTGGAAAAACAAGTTAGAGAAGTAGAGGAAAAATTGGGAAGAGAAATGAGAAGGATGCAAGAAAACCAGGAAAAACAAGTCAATGACTTGCTAAAGGAGACCCAAAAAATACTGAAAAATACACTGAAGAAAACAACACCTTAAAAAAATAGACTAACTCAAATGGCAAAAGAGCTCCAAAAAGACAATGAGGAGAAGAATGCCTTGAAAGGCAGAATTAGCCAAATAGAAAAGGAGGTCCAACGGACCACTTAAGAAAATTCTACCTTAAGAAGTAGATTGGAGCAAGTGGAAACTAGTGACTTTATGAGAAATCAAGATATTATAAAACAGAACCAAAGGAATGAAAAAATGGGAGACAATGTGAAATATCACATTGGAAAAAACCACTGACTTGGAAAATAGATGCAGGAGAGATAATTTAAAAATTATTGGACTACCTGAAAGCCATGATCAAAAAAAGAGCCTAGATATCATCTTTCAAGAAACTATCAAGAACTGCCCTGATATTCTAGAGCCACAGGGCAAAATAGAAATTGAAAGTATCCAACGATCGCCTCCTCAAATAGATCCCAAAAAGAAATTTATTGTTGCCAAATTCCAGAACTCCCAGATCAAGGAGAAAATATTGCAAGCAGCCAGAAAGAAACAATTTGAGCATTGTGGAAACACAATCAGAATAACCCAAGATCTTGCAGCTTCTACATTAAGAAATTGAAGGGCTTGGAATATGATATTCCAGAGGTCAATGGAGCTAGGATTAAAACCTAGAATCACCTACCCAGCAAAACTGAGTATCATGCTCCAAGGCAAAATATGGACTTTCAATAAAATGGAGGACTTTCAAGCTTTCTCAGTGAAAAGACCAGAGCTGAATAGAAAATTTGACTTTCAAACACCAGAATCAAGAGAAGCAAGAAAAGGTAATCAAGAAAAAGAACAAGAAAAAGAAATTGCAAGGGACTTTCTAAAGTTGAAATGTTTGTTTACATTCCTACATGGAAAGATGACGTTTATGATTCATGAGACCTCAGTATTAGGGTAGCTGAATGGAATATGCATATAAATATGTGTTTATATATATATATATATATATATATATATATATATATATATATATATGTATATATATATATATATATGTATATATATAGAAGTGAATGTGTATGTATGTATATATGTATGTGTGTATATATATATATATATATATATATATATATATATATATATATATAAAGAGAGAGAGAGAGCGAGAGTGGACACACAGGGTGATTTGAAGATGAAGGGAAGATATCTAAAAGAAATAAAATCAAATTAAGGGATGAGAGAGGAATATATTGAGAGAGGTAGATAGGGAGAGATAGAATGGGGTTGATTATCTCGTATAAAGGTGGCAAGAGGAAGCAGTTCTGTGGGAGGAGGGGAGAGAGCAGGTGACGGGGGAATGAATGAATCTTGCTGTCATCAAATTTAGCCTTAGGAGGGAATACCATACATACTCAATTGGGTATCTTACCCCACAGGAAAGAAGAGGGAAGAAGATAAAAAAGGGGAGGATGATGGAGGGGAGGGCAGATGGGGGTGGAGGTAATCAAAAACAAACACTTTGGAAAGGGGACAGGGTCAAGGGAGAAAATTCAATAAAGGGTGATGGGTTGGGAAGGAGCAAAATATACTTAGTCTTTCACAACATGAGTATTGTGAAAGGGTTATACATAATGATACACTTGTGGCCTATGTTGAATTGCTTGACTTCGGGAGGGTGGTTGGGAAGGGAAGAGGGGAGGGAATTTGGAACTCAAAGTTTTAAAAACAGATGTTCAAAAGAAAAAAAAATTTTTGCATGCAACTAGAAAATAAGATACACAGGCAATGGGGCATAGAAATTTATCTTGCCCTACAAGAAAGGAAGGGAAAAGGGGATGGGAAGTGAGTGGGGTGACAGAAGTGAGGGCTGACTGGGGAACAGGGCAACCAGAATATACACCATCTTGGAGTGGGGGGGGAGGGTAGAAATGGGGAGAAAATTTGTAATTCAAACTCCTGTGAAAATCAATGCTGAAAACTAAATATGTTAAATAAATAAATTTAAAATAAAAAAAAAGAACTATGATCACTGCAAAGACCATTCATGGATTCCAGAGGACCAATTAAGCATCCCTGTTCTTCCAAATCTAGTTTTATATTGCCTAACTCTCATGGCCTTCTTTTTCAGAACATGGAATTAAAATTTCACTTGGATTCTCTCTGCAGCCTTAGAAATAGCTGTCTAAAAGTTTAGCATCCAATGGTCACCATTTGACGAGCAGTTCTTTCTTGTTAGGTCAGAAGTTAGACCAGATGGGTGATTACTCTAGTTTCTGGTGGGCACCTGGTGGTGCAGTGGATAGAGCACTGGACATGCAGTTATGAAGACGAAGCCAAATCTCACCTCAGATTCTTAAGCACGTGATTTTGAACAAATCATTTATCTTCTGTTTACCTCAGTTTCTTCAATTGTAAAATAAGGATAAAAATAGCATCTATCTCTCAATGTTGTTGTGGGATTCAGAGGTAATATTTGTAAAGAGCTTAGCCCAGTGTATGGTACAGACGCAAGCTATTATTTTCCTCCACCTTTTATTCAACAAGGCAAGTCAAGAATTTTCTAGTTGCCCTATTTCATTAGCGAGATCCATCCAGCAGATGTCCAGATGCTTACATGTCCCCATTTTACAACTGAGGAAACTAACTGTAGGCCCAGTACTCTGTCCACTGCATTACCCAGCTCCTCTAGCATCAATCTCTGAATACTCTTCAGCTTATGAATTTCATTTTGAAACTATGGCTCCCAGAACAACACAGGCTTCCAGACCTAGTCTGACAAGAGTAGAAAAGAACAGGATTGGCATTCATGAGTACTAAAAACACCAGTAAATGGGGTGGCTAAACTACCTGTCATGCTCTTTGAAAGAGAACAAGAGATGCACTGCAGGTTTAGAGAAAGACAAATGTCATAACAATTTTATTAAGTAAGAAAATGGAGCCTGCAAATTATAAGCCAATGAAGTGGACCAAAATTATTGGTCAAATTTGATAATGTATTGTTAAAGAGTTGGTTAATCAACATCTACAAAATGAAATAGTGATGACAAAGAGCTGACATAGTTTCATCATGCCAGACAGAATTCATTTTCTCTTTTGACAAAGTGGCTAAGCAGGTAGATCAAGGGAATGCTGTAGATAAAATATACTTAGATTGTATGCAAATAGTTCTACACTGTCATTTCTCTTTTAATGTTCATGTACTTTGTTCTTGCAAAAACTGTGTTTTCATCTACAAGTCAACATTGCTTAATTTATTTGTTACATTCTCCTCTATCTCCTATTTACTTAAACATTCTTCCCCTAGCCATAGTTGATAAATATACCTTACCTTAACCTCTTCTAGCCTGTTTATTGTGTGACATTACAGATTCACTTCACAAATATATTTTCAGCTTCTCATGGTATGTGGGGTAAGAAATTGCTTCAAACCTATTTTATGCCAAATTGCTTTCCAGTTTTCATAATAGTTTTTTTTTTATTAAAAAGAATACCTTTCCAATATGTGCTTGGGTTTATTAAACACTGGACGAAGATTATTGATCACTTCTCTTTCTTGTTTATCTGCTTTCTTCAAATGATCTCCTTTGTGGAATTTCTTTATATTTTTAAAAGGAGCACAAAATTATTTTAATGCTGCTTTAGCATATAGATTTGCATCTAGAAATGCTACACCACCTTGACTTATACTATTTCTCATTATTTCCCTTGATATTCTAGACCAGTGATGTCATACCCAAAAAGAAATGGGAGCCACTAATCCAAACATAAGGATCCCTGTGGGCCACATATTGACTTAGCTTTAAAATATATTTTCTATGCTTATCATATTTTAATTTACATTGTTAAATATTTCCTAATCACATTTTAATCTAGTTCAGGCCACAGTTGTGAGTGTTGTGGGCCACATGGACTTCATGTTTTACACCTCTGTTCTAGATCTTTATAAATGAGGTTATATTCTAAACCAGTGTTTCCTTTGGCAACCCACTCTCTCTCTCCATGGAAAGAGAGTTAAATATTTGCTAAGTAAGGTCCTCTCTCGTCTCTTTGTTCTTCTTGTGGCAAGAGATTTACAATGGTGAAACTTCTCAATAGTTATTTTAATTGGCGTCAATAAAATTTCTCTTGTTCATTTCCTTGTTTATGAAATCCTCAGGAGTGGAATGGCTGAAAGTCTCTCGTTTAAGGAAAAGGATACTTAATATTTTACCCTCCATAAAGCCTGAATCTAAATCTAAAGTTAATGCCCCCCACTCCCCGCTTAAACTTGCACGTATACCCACATCCTGCATTATGCCTGTAACTGCTGTCTTTTAGTTTGGGGTTAAGGTGTTAGATTAAGAATCTTTCTTTGTTTCAGGAATGTGAGGACAATTATCCCCACCAACAGGGATAGAGGTCCAGATTTGGGAGCTTTCTTAGAATTGTTTTGTAAGGGGGTTTGGGGGGGTTTCTTAAAATTGTCTTCGAGGGGTATATAAACTGCCTGTCTGCTCTCCGGAACTCGCCTCCCTACCCCAGTCCACCCTGGAGTAGGTGATGCCCAATTCTCCCCAGAGACTTGCAAATAAAGCCTCTGTCTTTACTTTGAGAGACCTTTGATTATTATTTTATTTTGGGAAAATTATTGTCCCACACAGTTTTGGTGCCAAAACCCAGGAGTACCCTTGACTGAGGTGGACCCCTTTTATTGGAACTGCAACTTATCGCGCACCAAGATTTCCCGGAGTTTTCAGGACTGAAGGAGAGTGGAGTTGCCTGGCTGAAGAGAACAACCGGAGAGAGGAACTTGGTAAGACAGACCACTTATTAAAACTCTGACAGTAATTCGACTTATGTATGTGAGACTGAAATTCTGGCAGGCCAGTGAGTGAGCGTGAGCAGTCAGGAAACTTGTATGCATATGACCTGGAGGTAAGCACTCGGGGGTCTGGAGGTAGTTGGTATTGCAGTAGATTTCTGGTAGTCCACACACCAAAGTGTGGAGTTAATACCTCAGTGAAAGGATGCAACTGAGTAGGTTTCATGGGTGACTGAGGGGGAAGGGTGACCTTCCTCGGAAGTTTCAGCTGAGTCTTTTTTTTTTTGACTCGGGAGATGAGTGATGACTCCCATAAAACCCCTGAGGATGGGGAAAGAGCAGTCTAAAATTATGCAGTCGGAGCATAAGTGTGAGGAACCTGTATATAGTCTTCTAGGTGAGCGGTTGCAAAAATAAAATTGGAATGAACTGCCAAAGTATAAGGGAAAGAATAGGAAGAAAATGGTTAAATATAATTGTTCTAGCAGAACTATATTTGTAAAAGGGGACCCCAAAATTTTGAATAAATTAGCTTTCTGGATCCATCTTGTCACCCTTTGTTTGTACCCGTTTCTGTGTTTGTTTCTGTGTGGAGTGAGTGTGTGATCTGACACCCTGTAACATCCACTATTTCTGTCTCTCTGTCTCTCTCTAACTCCAGTCTCCTTAGAGGAGCAGGTAGGTGGCAAAGAGGAGAGAGAGAAGTATTTTATGTCTAGGTTAAATAGTTTTGAAGGGGCTTTAATCAAAGTCC
Source organism: Trichosurus vulpecula (assembly GCF_011100635.1). Classification (NCBI taxonomy): domain Eukaryota; kingdom Metazoa; phylum Chordata; class Mammalia; order Diprotodontia; family Phalangeridae; genus Trichosurus; species Trichosurus vulpecula. Next base: position 48,603,949 of record NC_050576.1, read on the forward strand.
ACCCGAAGGGAAGAGTAAACAAGGTTTGGAAACTCTCAAAGAGTTTTTGGAAAATATTTTCTTCCTCCCTGCTGCATTCCAACTTCAGCCAAGTTGTTGAATGTAGGAGAAAGAGATGTAAGGAGGAAGGGGGGTGAATCTTTTCCCCTCAGATCAAAGGGAGGCAGGCTAAATAAACCTTTAACTATTTCCTGCCTTACCTAAAAGAGAAAAGTTTTTTATGAAATAAGAACCCAAACTGGAAAGAAATTGAATTCATTCTGGTTGTTTCAAAAATATAAAAGTGTAATGTGTCACTCCCAAATTAAAGCTTAAGAAAGGTTAGAATTTATTTTACTATTTGGCACTAAAGCAAGTTTAGCAAACAAAGATCTTAAGCAGGAAGCTTAGAATGAAAGACTGATAGCCTAATTTAAAGACCAATAAATAAGGCTATAGAGAGATAGACGGAATTGTGCCCACCCACCTTTCAGCCTGTATCCGTGGGTGGGTTCTATTAAACATAATGTAGATACTGGCTATGGTAAAATTATTGTGAGTTATGATTATTACTGTTTAATTAATTGTCAAGCTCCAGAGGTGTCTACCTGGAGGGAAAGCTGATCATATTTTGTCAGCATTGATTCAAATTCTTTAGGTTTGCTTTTTACCAGGGTCAAAAAGAAGTAGTTGGAATGCTGGCCCAGCACATTTTAAACTGACCTGATTACAACAGGTGATTCCAAAACCTTTGTAAAACTTTCAAAGAAAATGTGGACATGAAAGTATATATTTGACATTAAGAAATTTATTAATTACATAGCTCCAAGAAAGCTCTGTTTACTTTAGTTCACTGCTCAGTAAGGAGATGGTGGTGGAATTTACTCACAGGGATATTATGGGAGTCACATGATTGTGAAAATACTTGGCACAATGCTTGGCATAAAACAAATGCTATCTCCATCTGAATGTAAACTGTTTCAAGTTAAACACAATTGCTTCACATTCATTAACTTCATGTGGATTTTCTTTGATGTGAAGTTTATGTCAATGATGATGAAATGAATAATTCTCTGTCATAAGGCAACTTCAGAACACATCCGAATAAAAGTAAAGCCACCAGAGTGGTAATTAATTGGTTTTGGTTTTAAAAGTTTGAATAGAAGTTTATGGTATTGTTGTATTTCTAAAAATTTCCTTTATTGCATAATTTGGTAAACAATTGTATCAAGTTTTGTTTCTATTTAAAGGGGATTTTCGATTAAAAATTGTTTTGCTATTTTTTATGAAATTTGTGAGACTGTTAACTGAACTATTGGAGTTATTGTCTAAATCAAGTATTTATAGAAGTATGTTTAGTGTTCTTTATTTTTAATTGAGTGGAAGAGGTTTTGTGATCAAATTTAAGAATTGTTTAGTATGTGGGAATTAACAATAATATCAGAATAAATTGTAAGCTGTTTCTCAGAATAGGAAATATTTTCTTTCTTTCTTTTTAGTAAAGAATGGTTTGGTTATTTTGTTGATTGTTGTTTTAATGCTAAAACCTAAAATGGTTAATTGATTACTGTATGTGAAAATGAGAGAATTGTATAAAGGCTTATCAGGTTGTCTCTGCCCATACAGAACAGTCCTCCTGTGTGCATGGAGGGAAGCAGGTAAAGGGGCACCAGAGTTACTACCTTTACTACCACTGCTGCCATTAACACTACTATTACTGCTGCTACTACTACGTACATATATGTATATAGCATTAACTCCTTCCTGGGGTCCATGTTAAATCTCACTATTGGGTCAAGTTGCCGAGACACCTTGTAAACTACGTCCAGGAGCTAGTTCACTAGCCCCTAAGGAAAGGAGGGATCTACAAGAGTCCCCTATCCCTGGGGGGAATAAAGTTATTTATAGATGGTTCCTTTAGAGTGACAGAAGGGGAATGATTAACAGTAAAGGGAAAGAGCTAGCCCATCCCACCTTAATCATGCAAACACTAGGGAACCTACTGCTGCCTGGTAATATAGCAATAATCCACTTAGGTGGTCATCAAACTGGGCAATCCTTTGAAGTCAGGGGCAATAACTTTGCCGATGAGGAAGCAAGGAAGGCAGGAATAATGGAATCTGAGTTATCAGACTGATTATTGGTCTTAATCCCCTCTTTTCCTCTGAGTCTCCCTTCTCCTTCCTTTACTGAGGAAGAAATGCAGAAGGCACCGACCTTAGGAGCCCAGGAACAAGACGGCCAGTGGCTACTCCCCGATGGAAGAGAGGTACTGACTAAAGCAGGTATGAGGCAAGTCCTGCAATACCTACATCAAGGCAGCCATTGGGATGTTCAAAACCTGTGTGATGTGGTCCTGACCCAGTATGTATCACCTGGCCTTTACACTCTAGCATGACAACTGGTGGACAGGTACCTTGTGTGTCAAAGGACAAACAAGTCTGTGTTGCGCCAGTCTCTGGCAGGAGGCAGGGCCCCGGGTCTCAGACCTTTCCAAAGCATGCAGGTGGACTTCACTGAGCTGTACCCCCTATAGGTCACCTTAAATACCTGCTGGTCTTAGTGGACCACTTGACTTCCTGGGTAGAGGCCTTTCCTTTGTGTCAGGCCACTGCTCCTGCGGTGAGTAAGGTCATGCTGGAGCAGATAATTCCAAGGTATGGGATGGTAGAATGGATTGATTCAGACCAAGGGACCCATTTTACAGCTAAAATACTGCAGTCTCAGGCCTTGCATATTACCTCGGAGTTCCATACTCCTTGGCACCCTCCCTTGTCTGGCAGAGTCTAAAGAATGAATCAGGAGATTAAGAGACAACTCACTAAATTGGCCTTAGAGACCCAGCTACCCTGGACTAAATGTCTACCCTTAGCCCTCCTCAGAATTCAAACCAAGCCTCAAAGGGACGTGGGACTCTCCCCTTATGAGCTCCTTTTAGGACACCCCTACCCTGGCAGAAGTAAGGGGAGTTAGGACCCACTGTGTGACCAGAAAGATGAGTTTCTGAGAGAATATTTATCTTCCCTGAGAAGGCACTTGCATTCTTTACAGCTTAAAGATTTAATTGCTCAAACTCCACCTCTGGGATTTATAGTTCACAGGTACAAACCAGGAGACTGGGTTCTGATCATATCTTGGAAATAGAATAAACTCACTCCCAGCTGGGAAGGGCAGTTCCAGATCCTGCTAACCTCAGACACGTTGTGCAGACTTTGGAAAGAGGTTGGACACACCATACCTGAGTAAAAGGACAAGTTGCACCTCCAGTGGTTTCGACTGTTGAGAAAACTGACCCAACGAACCCAAAGGACTTAAAGCTTCATCTTCGGTGCCAACCTGTCTCATTGGAGTAAATGGACTTGGACTCTCAGTGGGTATGCATGGTGACCCTCTTGGGTTGGATAATTCTAATTGTATTCTGGACTTTGAGTGAAAACTGCCTTCTCCCCAGTCTTTTGAATCATGTGAATTATAAGTACAAATGGGGACTTTCCTACCATTCCCCCTTCTGCTAGGACAGTCCTCTCCAGCCTCCATCCCTTGACTCCCTCAGAGAAATAGTCTTGAACAATTAATGGAAACTGTAGCCCAAACCTTTAATGTGACTAATTGTTGGGTCTGTCGGAGACCCCAGCAGTTGGAAAACTGACCCTGGGTCCCTGTTCCTATAAGCCTGCATCAGATCCTTAGCAAAAGGTCTGAAGTCCACCTGGGTATGCCAACTTGGCTGGAGACAGAGAAATATACCTGGCCTCTAACAGAGACCTGTGAAGGGAAGTCTTGCTTAAATCAGACAGTGAAGCTATTTTGCAGCATAGGTTGGTGCTGGACTACCTGTTGGGCAAAGAAGGCGGGGAGTATGTGATAAGCTCAATCTGTCCACTTGTTGTATGACAATAGATGATGTAGGGCAAACAGTAAGAGACATTAATAAAGAGATTAGAAAAATTGCCCATGTTCCAGTCCAGACCTGTTCCCCCTGCCCACCCCCCACTCAGCCCATGATCCTCCTGGGTTGGAGGAACCTGGTGGAAACCAGCTCTATGGTTTTACTAGTGGCACTAAGTGGAGTTATATTGCTCCCTGTTTGTCTACCATGCATGATGCAATTAATTACAGCCACTGTGTATAAGATACTCTCCAAAATGATTGTTAGAGGACCCCACCTACGAGTTCATGAAGCTGATGATTTTGAGGGGTCAAGAATGGGAATCAATTAGTCAAAGAGACAATGGATTGATCCCTGATGGAGATATTGACCAAACTGATGAAAGAGCTGATGAAACTTACCAAATTTGGAATCAGAGACATTCAACTATGGAATGAGAGGGAAAATTGAGTGGAATGGCTAAAAGTCTCTCATTTAAGGAAAAGGATACTTAATATTTTACCCTCCATAAAGCCTGAGCTATATCATAAAATCTAAAGTTAACAGCCCCACCCCCACTTTAACTTATACATATACCATATATACCCACATCCTGCATCATGCCTGTAACTGTGGTCTTTTAGTTTGGGGTTAAGGTGCTAGATTAAGAATCTTTCCTTGTTTAAATAATGTGAGGCCAATTATCCCCAACAACAGGGATAGAGGTCCAGATTTTGGGGTTTTCTTAGAATTGTTTTGTAAGGGGGTTTTGAGGGGTTTTCTTAGAATTGTTTTGTAAGGGGGTTTTGAGGGGTTTACTTAGAATTGTTTTGTAAGGAGGTTTGGGGGGGTTTTCTTAGAATTGTCTTCGAGGGGTATATAAACTGCCTGTCTGCTCTCTGGAACTCACCTCCCTATCCCAGCCCACCCTGGAGTAGGTGATGCCCAATTCTTGCCCGAGACTTACAAATAAAGCCTCTGTCTTTACTTTGAGAGACCTTCGATTATTATTTTATTTTGGGAAAATTATTGTCCCACACATTGATAAGAGTAAAGAATGATGATGAAGAAAATTGTTTCATAAAGCTGAGAGACAGTGGAGAATAAAATGTTTACACAAAACTTGGTAAGAGAACCAAATAATCAAAATCATCCCAGAGATGTTAATCCTAAAAATGGAAAGTGGACAACAAGGAGAATTTTCAGAGGGTCAGGGGATTCTTTATAGATTACCATAACAAATTGTTTCCATTACCAAGAAAAATAGAATGAAACTTTCTTAAGAGTGTCATAGTCTTGAATGTGCTTATAGGGCAGATAGAAATATCACTGAGTAGAACAAAGGCAGGACAAACAGTGAAATTGAATCATTATATATATATATATATATATATATATTATATATATATATATATATATATATATATATATATATATGTATATATATATATATAATATGTGTGTGTGTGAGTGTGTGTGTGTGTACACACACACATATATATATACACATATTTTTATATATATATACACACACACACATATATATATATATATATATATATATATATATATATATACAGAAAGAGAGAGAGAGAGAGAGAGAGAGAGAGAGAGAGAGAGACAGAGAGAGAGAGAGAGAGAGAGAGAGAGAGATTTATGCTGGAAGAAGAAAGGAAATGACACAAGTATTTGTTTAGCATTGCCAGGCACTGTGCTGAGTCCTTTACAAATATTATCTTAGATCCTCACAAAAACTTTGCAAGGTAGGAGATCATATTATCCTCATTTTATAGCTGAGATGAGTGAAGAAGAGAGTTTAAGTGACCTGCCTAGCAGGACTTCTATAATAAGTATCTAAATCAGAGTTTGAACTAAGGTCTTCCTAACTGTAGAACCAGCACTCTATCCACTGTTCCATCTAGCTGCTTTAGGAGACATAATTATGAGGTAACAGAGGAACTGATAGGTACACTATCTGAAAGACTAGATAATACTGAAGACTCGGTATAGGGTGAGAGGAGAAGGAAAAAGCCAAAAGAAACATAAAAAGCCAAAAATAAGTGACAGAGAAAAAATAAACAATTATGATGGATATGTCTTCTTTCTGACCTATATAAAATTTTCATGAGTTATACCTACATGGATTAAGCACTCCCTACCCCCGCAAAAATGAATGTATTAGTAGGGAATATGCAGTATTTTGGAAGCAATATTAAAAAATGGAATACAACTGTACCATTTCACAATTAACTGAAAGATAAAGATAATAATAAGATCTCATTATACCTATTTGTTCATGGTGGAGAAACACTGATTTGGTAAAGCAAAATGCAGGCTTGTAAACTCTTTTCAAACAAGATATCTTCTATCCACAAATCAACATAATTCAATATAACAACATAAATAAACTTTGTTTAACAACTTTCAGAAAATACACAGTCACGGTGAAAAATAGAGGGATGCATGTTCACCAAAGGTGTTCACCATTGTATGGAGGAGATCCAGTGCAAAGCATACCTCACTGTAGTTCGTGAGGTCCTCCAATTAGGGAATGATTGAACAAGTTGTGGTATATGAATGTAATGGAATAGTATTGTGCTATAAAGAAATGATGAGCCAGTGACTTTTAGAAAAACCTGGAAAGTCTTACATGAACTGATGCTAAGTGAAATGATCAGAACGAGGAGAACACTGTACACACTAACAGCAGTATTGTGGGATGATCAGCTTTGATAGACTTAGCCCTTCTTAGCAATATGATGATCTAAGACAATTCCAAGACTCATGATGGAAAATGCTATCCACATCCAGAGAAAGAACTATAGAGTCTGAATAAAGATCAAAGCAGACTATTTTCTCTTTTTAATTTTTTTCTTTCTTGTGGTCATCCTCTTTTGTTTTATTCTTCTTTCGCAACATGACTAATGTAGAAATATATTTAATATGATTATACATGTATAGCTTATATCAGATTTCTTGTTCTCTTGGGGAGGAGGAAAGGGAGGGAGAAAGAAAGAAAAATTTGGCATTCAAAATCTTACAAATGTAAATGTTGAAAATTATCTTTACATGTAATTGGAAAAAAATTAAAATGCTGTAAATAATAAAAAATAAAAATGTAAAAAATAAAAACTATATATTTTTAAAATTATGTATGTATATGTACACATATGTGTGTATATGTATATATGTCTGGGTGTATATACACTCCTACAGAGAAAGAGAGTCAAGAAAAACAAATTCCTACATTAGCCATTTTCAAAACTGTCTCAATCTTAATTTTACAATCCATCATCTTTCTGACAAGAAGTACAGCATTCTTCATCTTCAATCCCCAGAAATCATGATTAATCACTGCATTGACCAGACTTCTAAAGCCTTTCAAATTTGTTTTATTTATTCTTTTGTTGCCTTTGTATAAATAGTTTTCCTAGTTCTGTTCACTTCACTCTGCATCAATTCCTACTTTCCTCTGAAATTCCCCATTTCATTAAAACTTATGGGACAACAATGTTCTATTCCATTTATATCCCATAATTTGTTTAGCAATTCCTCAATAGGAGAAGGTAAGTAAGCACTTATACAGCGCTTACTATCTGCCACACACCGTGTGAAGAACTTTTACATGTATCTCACCTGATCCTCACCTATGAAGGAGGTGCTATTATGATCCCCATTTTAGTTGAAGAACTGAAGCAGAGGTTTAAGTGAGTTGCTCAGGATCACACAGATACTAAGTGTCAGGGAATGGATTTTAACTGAAGTCTTCCTAACCCCAGGCCCAGTGCTCTATCCACTGTACCATCAGTTGCCAACAATGGGTGGGAACTCCCTTTGTTACCAGTTTTTAGATACTATGGAAAGTGATGCTATAAATACTTTTTGGTACAAGTCTTTTTATTTTTTCTAATTTTTTTGAGAGTATAATCTTACATATTGCTAGGTATGTACAGCTTAGTAATACGTGAGACATAGTTCCAAATCACTTTTTAGGATGGCTGAACCAAGTCACAGTTCCGCCAAGTGTACATTAATATGCCTGTATTCCCATGGCTTATCCAATAGGTTTCATTTTCTTCCTTTGTTATCTTTGTCAGTTCGACTGGTGTGAGGTAGAAACTCAGAGTTATTTAAGTGATTTCTCTATTAGAGATTTGGAATATTTATGCATATGGTTATAGATAGCTTGGTTGTATTCTTTGAAAACTGGCTATTAATACTCTTTGACCATTTATATATTAGCCGTATTAATTTGGATTTGTTTCTTATCTATCTTGGATATGAGACTTCTATCAGACAAATTAGCTATAAAGATTTCCCCAGGTATATGACCTTTCTAAACTTAAAAGTATTGGGTTTTTTTTTTTTTTTTAAATTTATTTTTCCCAAATGATTTTTTGTTATTGCATTTATTTAAAAAATATATCCCTTTACTAATTATATTAATTTAATTGACATTAAATATATAAATTAGTTAATATTATATTTTAATATTGACACAGTCTAACCATGAATGATTGGTATCTCTCCAATTATTTGCCTCTGTTTATTTCTGCAAAGATTATTTTGTAGTTGTATTTTGTTAAATTTTGTGTGTGTCATGGTAACTTAACTTCCAGAAATTTTTTACACACAGTGTAGTTCTTTTTAATTAAATTTATACTATTACCATTTCTTGCTATTTTCTGATAGTACCAGGTAGAAATGCTAATGATTTGTGTGTATGTGTTTGTGTTGTGTTTTGCCACTTTGCTAAAGTTATTAATCATTCCCATAAATGTTTTCACCCGTGGTTCTCTGTGATTTTTATACTATATTACCATATCATCTGCACATAAGGATTGTTTTTTTTTCTCCCTTAAGTTTTAGTAAAATTTTAAGAAAGATATTTTCTGGTGGTCCAATAGCCAGATCCTATATATGGCTTTCCTCCTGAAATATCTGCCTTAGATTCAAGTCTTATACCAAACAGATTGTTTGAATAAAAAAAAAGGGTTCAATCCCAAGAGACATGCCACATATCTATATGGAAAAGTGGTCATAGTGGCTTTAAAATTCATAAAGTAATACCACCCCACAACCAAAACACCATTTGTGCTCAGTTAATGTCAATAAAATGACTAAAGGGAGAAAGGAGATGGTTGAGTAGTGAGAATTTTTGGAATCAATCACAAATTCCATCAGAATCAATTCCATCAAAAATCATTTACTGAGCACCTCCTATGTGAAAAACACTAGCCTAGTTACTGGTGGGGGGTGGGAAATAAAAATATATTTAAGAAATGATTCTTGCCCTCATGGAATTTATGATACAGTAGTGAAAGTTATAGTCCAGTAAGTAAAACCCAAATTAGCATTACATTTAACATTCTTTAATATTTAAAACTGTTCCTCAAATTCTAGTAGACTCCCTAAAGATTGAGCTTGTTACTTATCTCAGTATCATACCTTCACAATACCAATATCTCTTACAATACCTGTATATTGTACCCTGCACACAGAAATGCTTGATAGATATTCATTGAATGAATTAATGAAATTCTTAGAAACATTGAACCTATGACTCTCATTATAATTCTTTGTTACCTTTCTGATGTTTTGTATTTCTGTTGGTATCTGTCCACAAATAATATGATTTGAGAAATAATTTATAATCAACTTGAGTTCATTATAATGGACCCTAGGCTGGGATCATAGAAGCAGAACATAAAATTAGCTTCTTCTAAGATTGAAGAGCTAAATTATACTCAGTACAGTAAGAATGGTAGTAGGAATATTTTCATAAAATTTGAAAATCATAAATATCCCTTGAATAATTTATTTACTCATATTGCATTCATTTAAATTATCTCTTGCAGATAGAATTTTTGTGAATGAGATTTGATTCACAAGTTTCTGAATGTGCTCTGAAATTTACATATCAATCTCATCTTCCTTGATGATGAACTCCCAATTACTCCTATGGCAAATTTCTAAACATTTTACTAAAAAAGAGTGTCCAGTGTTTGGACACAGAAGATAGATACTGATTATCTTGCACCTCCTGCTTCCAAAATTATGAGAGGCAGAAAGATAAGCATGACAAGAATGTCTCAACTATGAATCCCTACTGGTTGTGAACATCTGAAACAATATTAACATAGATCTATTTTCAGAGTCACAAAACTCAATCCAACTACATACTTATTAAGTATCAACCATGTCCAAGGCATTGTGTGAGCTGTGAAAACTGAATTTTGAGGGATATGCTTTTAACTTCCCTTCCATATCTTTCAGTCACAGAATCTTAGAGTTAAAACAGGCTATAAAAAGTCTGAATTGTAATTCACACTTGATCTTTACGCTAAACAAGTGCACATCAAGCTTTCACCTGAAAGTGTCTAGTGACGGGGAACCCACTCTTTCTCTCCTCACACAACCCATTCTCCTTTTACATACCCCAGATTATTAAGAAGCCTTTTCTTAGATTGAAGCCTCTTTACAATTTCCATCCATTGCCCCCAGCTTTGTCTCCAGAGGTCAAGAAGAAAAGGTTGATTCCCTCTACTTTATGACAGCTATAATGTACCAACCTCCCCTAACCACATGTACACACACACACGCACACACGCGCACACACACACACACACACACACACACACACACACACACAAAATCACAGAATCTTCTCTTCTTCAAGGTAAATCTGGCCTAGTTTCTTTAGCAGATGGCCACATACCGTAAGCTTGAGATACTCCAACATTTTGGATGAACTATTCTAGACACTCTCTAGTTTATGAATTCCATTCCCCAAATTTAGCTGGCAGAGAACAACACCAAAACTAACAATATTCCCATGGAATTGGTGCTGGTAAAGTCACATTTACTTCCTTGATTACCATATCATACTATAAAACTATATTGAACTTGCCCTCAACTGAGACTCTCAGATATGTTTCAGATGAACCACCATTTCACCATTCCTCAAGGACAAAATTCAGGTTAAATGGGTCTTGGTCTATTTATTTAACCAATTATCCTTCTATTTGGTATGGATGGTAAGACATTAATTGAGGGAAAGGAAGCAAGGGTATAAGTCGGAGTGTGAAAGACGGTTTCATATGTGAATGAATTTATTTGGACATAAAAAATTTCAAGCACTGCATATTCTCAGAAATATCCTCAGGTTGTCAGAATTAAATAGAATGCCAGTGGCAATCAAGTTTAATCTAATACATGAATAAGAAAACTCTACAACACACCACATGATGGTTATCCAACTTTTGCTTGAAGATCTTGAAAGAGGAGATGGTGGAGTAAGCAGTAAATCCCTGTAACTCTTCCATATTCACCTTCAAGCAACCATAAAATAGCACCCCAAAACAAATCCTGGAACAGCAGAACCAGGAAAAAGACAGGGTGAAACAATCTCTGAGCTCAAGAAACTTCAAAGATCAGCAGGAAAGGTTTCACTCAGGTAAAAAGGGAATGCCATCCAGGACAGGAAGTGTCCCACCAAGCCAGCAACAAGTGTCATCTCAGCAAACCACGGAGAGAGCTTGAGCCCCACTGTTGTGGAGCAGGCAAATACCAGTATCTGTATCCCCCACTTCCCCCATGTGTGTCAGCATAGCCAGGGGACCTGGTAGACTCCAGCTTTGAGAATCACCACTTGTTTCAGTTTAGCCCTGGGCAAACAGGCAGCTGTAAGACAGCCACATGCTTCAGTTTAACCCAAGGAACCATGGAAACACCCCACCTGCCTCAGCACATGCCAGACACCACCATTAGGACACAGCCTTAGTACCAGGTAAGGTGCCAGAGCCCTACAGTTTGCAGCAATGTGAGTCAACCCCACAAAACCCTCTCAGCACAGCACCAGACATGAGGGTCCCCCAGTACTGTAAACAGCCAGGGTCTGCAGTCCATGACACAAGAAGCCTGAGAAAATGATCTTGTCACCTTGGGAGCAAAGCTCAAATTGAAAAGAAAGGAAAAAGGCCAAAAAATAAGCAAAAAAGAAATAAACCAAAGGAAACATAATCTGACCATAGAAAGTCATTATGGTGACAGGAAAAGTCAAGACACAAACTCAGAAGAGGATAACAAAGGACAAAAAGACACCTATGGGCAAAACCCCAAAGGAAAATAGGAAGAGGTCTCAAGCCCAGAAAGAACTCATGGGAGAGATCAAAATGAGCTTAAAATCATATAACAGAGGTAGAAGAAAAATTGGGAAAAGTAATGAGTGATGCAAGAGAATTATGAAAAAAGAGTCAACAGCTTGTAAAAAGAAAACAATTGCGTAAAAAGTAGAATTGGCCAAATAGAAAAGGAGATACAAAAATCCACTGAAGGAAACAACTCCTTAAAAAGTACAATTGCCCAAATAGAAACAAAAAGTACAAAAGACAAGTGAGGAAAACAACTACTTAAAAGTTAGAATAGGGAAAATTGAAGCTAACCACTCTGGGAGTCATTATACGAATAAATAAATCAAATAGAACAAATCAAAGGAATTCAAAAGAATGAAAAAATGTAAGAAAATGTAAAATATTTCATGGGAAAAACCACTGACCTGGAAAATAGATCCCAGGGAGACAATGTTGGAATCATTGGACTACCTGAAAGCTTTAATCAAAAGGAGGACCTGGACAGCATCTTTTAAGAAATTATCAAGGAAAACTGCCCAGACATCCTGGAAGTAGAGGGCAAAATAGGCATTGAAAGAGTCCAACAATCACCTCAGGAAAGCAATCCCAAAATAAAAACTCCAAGGAACATTATAGTCAAATTTTAGAACGATCGGGTCAAGAAAAAATACTGTAAGTGGCCAGAAAGAAAGAATTCAAGTATTTGGGAGCCACAATCAGGATTATATAGACTTAACAGCTGAAAAATTAAAAAATACAAAGTTATAGAACTTAATATTCCAGAAAGCAAAGGAGCTAGGGCTGCAACCAAGAATGACCTACTGAGGGAAGTTAAGCATAATACTTCAAGGAAAAAAATGGTCATTCAATGAAATGGAAGTATTACAAGTTTTCATAAAGAGAACACCAGAATTAAAACAAACATTTGATTTCCAATATCAAGACCCAAGAGAAGCATAAAAACATAAAAGGGAAAAGAAAGCTTAAGGGATTCAATAAAGCTAAACTGTTTACATACCCATATGGGAAGATGATATTTATAATTCTTAAAAATGGTACCCTTAACAATACAGCTAGAAAGAATATACATAGACAGAGAGTACTGGTATAAGGTGAATTTGAGGGAATAACATGAAAAAATAATTCAGAGATGAGAAAGAGGAGTGCAGAAGGAAAGGAGAGGTAGAATAGGGTAAATTATTTCACATTAAGAAGTGCAAAAGAACCATTATAATGGAGGAGAGGATGGGAGGGTCAGTGATGGGCATCACTTCAACCTTACTCTCATAGTATTGCCTCAGAGAGGGACTAATGTGTACAATCAGTTGAATATAGAAATATATATTACCTGGCAGAGAGGTAGGAGGGGAAGAGATGCAGTAAAGGAGGCAGGGAGACTGACAGAAGGGAGGGCAGATCAGGAGAAGTGGTAAACAGAAGCAAAAAAAACTGGTGAGGAGGGAAAGGGTGAAAGGAGAGAGAGGACAAACAGCAGGAAAAATAGGGTGGAGTGAAATACACAGTAATCACAATTGTGAATGTTATTTGGATTAACACTCACATAAAACACAAGCAGATAGCAGAGTGGATCAAAAACCAGAATCCCACAATATGTTGTTTACAAGAAATACACTTGAAGCAGAGAGACACACACAAAGTAAAGGTAAGGAGCTGGAGCAGAATCTATTATACTTCAGGTCAAGTAAAAAACCAGGGGTAGGAATCCTGATCTCAAAGTAAAAGCAAAAATAGATTTAATTAAAAGAGATTAAAGGAGGAAACTATATCTTGCTAAAAGGTACTGTAGACAATGAAGCCATAGCAATACTAAACATATATGCACCAAGTACTATAGCATCCAAATTTTTAAAGGAGAAGTTAAGTGAGTGACAGGAAGAAATAGACAGTAAAACTGTACTAGTAGGGGACCTCAACTATATCCTCTAAGAACTTGATAAATCTAACCAAAAAATAAAGAAAGAAACTAAGGAGGTAAATAAAATATGAGAAAAGTTAGATGTAACACAACTTTGGAGAAAACTGAATGGAAGCACATGGCACCTACACAAAAACTGACAATGTGTTGCATCATAAAAACCTCCAGATCAAATGTAGAAAGGCAGAATATATAGTATGGAAGTATACAATGACCATAGTAATCTGGAATATGATAAACCCAAAGATTCAAAACTACTAGGAAAACTAGAAAACACTACAACAGTAACTACATAACATCTCACACTATATACCAAGAGAAGGTCAAAATGGGTACATGATTTACACATAAGGGGTGATACCATAAACAAATTAAGAGAGCATGGAATAGTTTATCTCTCAGATTCATGGGTAAGGGAAGAATTCAGGACCAAAGAAGATATAGAGAGCATTACAAAAGTTAGCATAGATAATTTTGAGTATATAAAATTGAAAAGATTTTGCACAAACAAAATCAATTCAACTAAGATTAGGAAAAAAAAGAGAAAACTGGGGGAAATTTTGCAACAAGTATCTCTAATAAAGACCTCATTTCTCAAATATAGAGAGAATTGAGTCAAATTTATAAAAATACAAGTCATTCCCCAAATGATAAATTGTTAAAGGATAGGAAGAGCCAGTTTTCAAACAAAGAAATCAAAGCTATCCATAGTCATACAGAAAATGCTTTAAATCTCTATTGATTAGAGAAATGCAGATTTAAACAACTCTTACACGTATCAAATTGGCTAATATGACAAAAAAGGAAAATGTTGGATGTTGGAGGGGACATGGGAAAACTGGGGCACTAATGCATGTGGTGCTGTGAATTGATCCAACCATTCCAGAGAGCAATTTGGAACAATGCCCAAAGAGCTATTAAACTGTGCATACCCTTTGATCCAGCAATTCTACTGGGTCTCTATTCCCAAGGCATCCAAAAAGAGGGGAAAAGACCCATTTATGCAAAAATATTTTTAGCATCTCATTTTGTGGAGGGTAAGAATTGGAAATTAAAGGGATGCTCATTAATTGAGGAATGGCTAAACAAGCTGTGGTATATGATTGTAATAGAATATTATTGTGATGTTAGAAATGATAAGCAGGATTATTTCAGAAAAACTTGGAAAGACTTACATGAACTGATGTATAGTGAAGTGCAAAGAACTAGCAGAACATTGTACATAGTAATAGCAATAGTGATTGATAAAGAATTGTCAATGACTTAGCTCATGGGTGGGGAACCTGGGGCCTCAAGTCGCCATGTGGCCTTCTAGGTTCTTGGGTGCAGCCTTTTGACTCACTCCAAGTTCTACAGAACAAGTCCTTTTATCAAGCGGATTTGCTCTGTGAAGTTTAGATTCAGTCAAAGGGCCACACTTGAGAACCTAAAGAGACACATATGGCCTTGAGGTTGCAGGTCCCCCGCCCCTGACTTAGCTATTCTCAACAATAGAATGATCCAAGACAATCCAAAAGGACTAATGATGAAGCATACTATCCACCTCCAGAGAAAGAACCAAGATTGTTTGAATACATAATGAAGCATGCTATGTTTTACTTTCTTTCTTTCATTTTTAAAATTTTAATTGAATCTCCTCATACAAAATGATTAATTTGGAAATGTTTTGAATAATTGCACATGTATATAACCTATATCCGATTGCTTACAGCCTCAGGGGGGGTGATGGATGGGAGGGGAAGAAGGAGGAGAGAATTTGGAACTCAAAACTTTAAATAAAAATGTTAATACAAAAAAAGACAACTCCAAGGTATCACCTCATACCTACTATAGTGGCTAATATGACAAAAAAAAATGGAAATGATAATTGTTGGAGAGGGTGTGGGAAAATTGGGACACTAATGAACTGTTGGAAGAGTTGTGAACTGATCCAACTGCTCTGGACAGCAATTTGATACTATATCCAAAGGCAACCAAACTGTGAATATCCTTTTATCCATCAATACCTCTAGTAGGTCTGTATCCCAAAGACATCATAAAAAGGGGGAAAGGACCTACATCTGCAAAAATACTTATAGCAGCATTTTTCATGGTGGCAAAATATTTAAAATTAGGGGGATGCCCATGAATTGGGGAATGCCTGAAGAATCTGTGGTATATGAATGTAATGGAATACAATGAAATTGCACAAAAGTGCAATAAGAAATGATGTACAGACAGATTTCAGGAAAATCTGGGAAGATTTGTATGAACTGATGCAAAGTGAAATAATCAGATCCAGGAAAACATTGTACACAGTATCAGCAACATTGTGTGATGATCAACTATGAGTGGCTCAGCCCTTCTCAACAGCATAGTGATCCAAGACAAGTACAAAGAACTCACAAAGAAAAATGCTATCCACGTGCAGATAAAGAACTGATGGACTCTGAATACAGATCAAAGAATATTTTTTCACTTACTTTATTCTTCTTTGTGTTTTTTCCCTTTTATCTGTTTCTTCTTTCACAACTATGACTAATAATAGAAATATGTTTTACATGATAGCACATGTATAACCTATATCAAATTCCCTATCATTTTCAGAAAAGTGCGGGGAAGGAGAAAAATTTGGAACTCAAATCTTGTTAAAAGGAGCGCTAAAAATTGTCTTGACATGTAATTAGGGAAAAATACTGTTAAAAAGGATCCCAAAAGAGGAGGAACACACTACTACTGCAAGCTATGTTTGAAAGTTGCCCCTTCCATTCAGCCCCTTTGACGGTTCTGCCCCTTGCTCCTATTTCTGGCCTCTTAAATCAAGCAAAACCGATATAATTCCTCTTTCATATGAGAGCTCTTAAAATATTTGAAAAAAGATATCATGATATCCTTGTCTGCCCCAAAACCTTCTCTTCTCCAAGCTAAATATCCCCAATTCTCTCAGCTAATTCCCCAATGACTTTCATTCATTAGTAATTCAACCAACTTAACTAGCTAATATCCTCTAATGCAGGAAGTGTGAACTCCTAAGAACAAATCAGCAATCCAGAATGTCAATCTGAAACCTAAGGAAGAGTAAATGAAGAGAAATAATGAGAGAGAAGACATAGTACGTTTATTTAACCTCAGGAAGGAGCAGGTCACTCTCTGAACTTGATTTTACAAACACTCAGGAAACCCTATGAGGCATTGCCCAGGGAGCTGAGGAGGACAATTGCCCTAATCTTGCTTTCCCTAAGTAGTTTGACATACATAACAACCACTGTCTATTTAGCAGCTACCTTGTCTTCCCAGGATATTACTGGAAATGCCATTGACATTATGCAGATTCTCTTTTCTCCCTGCATTTACTGGATCATGGATTCTATTCTCAGAAGGGCGAATCGATGTATTCCCTTCCCCGGAGAGAGGCAACATCAACAGGAAGTCATGGCAGACATGTCGCATTGTGTGTTCCCCACAAGTACCAAATGCTTTGGACACAAGTACCTCTCATCCCCCCTGCTGTCAGTAATCCCTTCTCCCCAAACTACAAAGTCTTTCATGGCATCAGAATGCAGGTGCAGCACTGCATACCATTATTATTTTTTTTAATCCTTAGGCATTCATCTTTGATTACAGAAGTTGAAACTTGAGAGCTCTGGGGAGGTCTGTTCCAAGGCAAGCACAACCTCTCCTGGCCCTCGCACAGTGTGCAGCTACTCGAAGGCATCCTGGTACATTATCAGCCAGCTCCATTTCCCTGCTTCTCTCTGCAGGTGACAGTTCTCAGGCAGGGCAGAACTGTCTAATGGGTCTGGTTTCACCACCTCCGGTCCCCTCAGAGGAACATTCTAATGCTGCACAAAAGCAAACCAGAACAACCCCTGGATGGTTATTTGGCATTTTAAAACTGTGCTTTTGTTTCCTGGATGAGACTGGAGGATCCTTCCTTTGCTCCTTTGAAAGAGCCTGTAAGAGATGGACCCTTGGGATTTTGTGGAGCTAGTATTGGACTTGGGGAAATCCACTGTAACTCAAGTCAATCAATAATCCATAAGATCCTAGCTCTAATGCTGAAAAGGACCTTAGATCATATGCTTTAACTCCTTTATTTTACACACTGGGAAACTGAGGCCTAGAGAGGTCGATTGAACTGAGGTCACACAGTGATGAATTGGAATTTGAACTTAGGTTCTTTGATTTCATTCCTGGAGCTCTGTCTGCTACAATACACATTTAACAAACCAACTATCAACCAACAAGTATTTAGAGAGCACCTATAATGGGTCAAACACAGTGGTGTTAAGCACTGGGGAGAAAAAGGCCTAAGTGGAACAGGTCTGTTCTCATGGTGCTTATGGACTATCAAGAGAGAGACAAGGACCAAGTAAGTACAAGTTAGCTTAGGTAGGAAGGGCATTGGGAATTGGGGGACAGAACCAGGAAAGGTTTCAAATAGAAGTCTTCTTGAAGGAATAAGGGATTCTGTGATGCAGCAATTAAAAGAGAGCACATTCCAGAAACAGGGGCGGGGGACCCACTAAAAGAACATTGCAATGGAACATGAATTGTCGAGTGTGAGAAACAGCAAAATGGTAAATTTAGCTAAAATGTAAAGATCAGCAAAATAGAGTCATGAAGACCTGAGTTTAAATTTAACCTCATATACTAGCTGTGTAACCCTGGTTAAGTCCCTTAATCTGTGTACTTCAGTTTCTTCATCTGGAAAAGGGACATAGTAATAGCACCAAATTCCCAGTTTGTTGTGAGGATCAAATGAGATAATATTTATAAAGTATTTAGTACGGTGCCTGGCACATAGTAGGAGATATATGTGTTAGCTGTTACTATTATCCTAGAGTCATCAGAGAGTCAATTGAATTAATTGATTAGGAGTCAGACCCCAAGACAAAGAAAAATCACTTTTTCTATTTTGTAGAGAATGAATTGGAATGAGAAGAAACTTGATGTGGGAGGGCCAGTTAGGAGAAAATTGAAATATTACCAGACAGAGGTGCTGAGGATCTTAAATAAGGTAGAAATGGCTTGAGTTAGATGTGTGAGGATTGAGAAGGGGAGAGATGAAAGAGAAAATGTTGAGGTAGAAATAAGTAGATTTGGAGATTTATTACATACATGAGTGGGGGAGAGTCAAGAGTTGAAGAAAATGAAGTCCAGAAAAGGGCAGATTTTGGAAGGGCAACAATTAAGTTTTCTTTTGGACATGTTGAGCTTGACTAGACTGTGGGCCATACAAATTAAAATGTCTAATTAGAAGTTGTTGATGTCGAACTGGAGTTCAGAAAAGAGACTAGGGAGATATGTGTGTATATGTATGTATGTATGTATGTATGTATGTATAATTACTCATATGACACACTTTAAATTTTAATAAGCATCATGAACATTATATCCTTTACTTTCTTAAGTCTAGAAAATCAGCAAAACAATAAACCAAGACATGATTAATATTTTTTCCTCTATTTTCTTGGTATAAATGATCATGGTAAATATTAAACAATTGGCTCTCATGAGTCAATTCAAGTTAGTTCCAGGACATCCTCTAATCTAGATTATAACCATCCTTGTGTGTAGTTGAGGCAGAGTGGAGAATCAGATCATGGTATTTGTGACAGCAAGCACCCTAGCATACCCATGATGGCCTTGATCTGCTTTTAAAGGAAAAATAGCTTTCAAGGGGTCAACAATCTTACTTTAATTACACTCAGTAGTTCAGGGGAAAAGTCAGCCCTTGAATGTGGAGAAAATATAAGCAGAGAAAATACAAGCAGAGAAATTAGCCAAAGACCAATGGACAGGGCTCTAACTGCCTGAATCAAAGCAATATTGCTATAGATTTTACATATATCACCGGATCAAGAGAGCCTTTACATCTGAGTAGTCAGGGAGCTCTGAATGTATGACTACTCAGAGTCTTCACAAGGAAATCAAAAGTGCCTTCTCATAAGTGAACTCTGAAAGCAAAATGCAAACCTCAGAGTATATAGACACTTTTGGCTAATAGGCTCAGAGCCAGAAGGCATCACAACCCTTGTGACTCAGTGCCTAATTAGCTTAGTACCCAAAGGTGTGAAAGCCTTCCTACAAGCAAGCCTCCCCCTAAGCAAGCCCCTTCTTAGGCAAGTTCCTCCCCCAGTGGGCTCTATGTAACTCAGGATGTATCACAACCGTTAGCTGGGCCAGAGATCAAAGCAGGTCATGTAGGCCTATTAATGGATGGGGGAGATCTTTCTATTTCATTAACTTTACAGTGTTTGAATAAATCAAGGAACTAGGTGTTTAGGTTTTATGAAAGGTAGCATAAAACATCTTGAAATCTTCTCCTTGGTAAGTAGGAATTGGGTGAAGAAGAGAGTGAGCCAGGTACTGAACTCATTGACAAAGGAGAGAGAATGACATGGGAGCAGGGAGACAACAATCACCTTGATTTGGATTGGATGGTATGGGATAAAATTCTGATAGTGTGAATTTCAAAGGAATAAGGGTTTCTGAGTTATGGCCACCAAGAAAAAATGACTACAGGAAGCAAGAAGTATTCTGAACCCCTATGAAAGATTGGTGTGATGGGGAATATGGTCTCAGATGGAACTGTTAGATAGAAACTAATTTGAAATAATGTCAGCTATTATAAGCTCAACATAATTCATTGGTCTACTTATCATCCCATCTTCTCTTATGTATAGTTTCCCTAAGCATGCCTGTTAGATATATACAAATCTCCTAGACTCAGCCTATCTTGTCTCTTTTTATCATCCTACACCCCCAAAACTCTGGCCATGCTTGACTATCATTTTCCATGCTTTATGCTCCCACTAAAACAAATACCTAAGAGCAAAAATCAATCATTAATCAATCCTCCTAAGATGACAACAAACCCAGAGAATTTGGCAGAGAGTCACATAAACGCAGCAAATTATTAGCGGTGGCATCCAAGCATGGACGAAAAGGAACGAAGACTTTCATTTTGGTCCATGTATCACCAGTGCCTGGCACACAGTAGATGCTCAATAAATTCTTGCCAACTTCAGAAAGTGAAGGAGAGTAACTGTACTATAGATTTTAAAAGTGGTGATTATTGTTCTCTTCCAGTTTTAGTTAGCAAAGAGACATATAAAATGCCCATGAGTACAGTGCCCATGAGCATTGGCTTAGAAGTCAGGGGATCTAGATTCAAATTTTAACTGATGCTTACCTGTAAGACCTTTGAGATGTGTCTTAAACTCCCTCAGCCTCATATCCCTCATATTCCTATAAATGAAGGTTAGACTGTGTGGCCTCTGAGGTTCCTTCTTCTTCTAAACCTATGACCCCATGTACTTACAATCATACATAAACTTTATTAGCTTAGCAAAGTGAAAGACTGACCTCCAGAATCACACATTTGAAAAATATGGTGTTTAGTCAATTACTCCACTATTATTCAGGCTAGGAGTTGTTGTGAGAGAAAAATAGGACATGATCCCTTGTCCTAAAAAAGTATATAATTTAAGTGAGGCGACTAGACATTTAGTTATGAGGCAGTATAAGGTCCTAGACAGAATGATGGACATGGAGTGGGGACAGAAAAATTAGAATCCTTATTATTAGCTATAAAACCTAAGGCAAGAGGTAGAGGCTCATTTTAACAATCTATTAAATTAGTGTAATGCAACTCATACTTCCTATCTCATAGGGTTTCCATGAGTATTAAGTTAGATAATCATAATGTGTATTTATAATGTGAGGTCAGTTTTGTGAAGCGCTTTCCTCACAACAACCCCAGGCAATGCCCCCAAAATACATGTCAAGGTAGCATGGGATAGTGGTTTGAGAGGTGACCTCAGAGTCAGGAAGACCTCATTTCAAGCGCTATCCCAGCCATACTGTTTGGGTGACTCCACACAAATGAATTTGGGTTTCAGGGTCCTACGCAACTAGGACTATAGCTGATGGATATTGCCAATCTGCGTTGGTATACAGGGAGTTTGCTCACCAGGAGTTTTCAATACCAGTAGAATAACAGGTGATAAGAAGAAGAAGAAACAAATTAACTCTTATTAAGTCATAAATGCAAGGGAAGTGCTTTAATAAGGCACTTATGAAAGAGATGCCACAAGTCAATATACAATTAATTTTTCAATAGTTTATATATTGTGTTGTGTTTATAGACATGTCCCATCTCATCTCTCTATGAGTTTACAAGCTACTTGAGGGTAAAGTCCAAATGTGATTGTTCCTTTTCTACTCTTCATTCCTACCTACACTACCCAGTAAAATGATTTGTACATAGTATTCTCCCCATAAATATTTGTATAATTGAATAGTGGAAATGAATTCTGAGGACAGGGATCTCTGGGCCCTGGAATTCCCCCATTTAGTTGAATTCATAGAGGAGAGAGGACTTGACTTGCCCCTGAAAAGACAGGTAGAGAATTGATGAGCAGAAGAGAGTGGCAAGGACTTTTCCAGTAGGGAGAAGAGTGTGAACAAAAAAAGGGGGGGAGACTACAAGATCTGTGACCTAACAATCAATGAGGTGACTTCTGCACAATGTCATGAAAACACTTATAGGATTCCATTCCTTTTATGGAAAGTAGAAAAGACCATGGGCCCAGAGAATGAAAGAAAGCAGACTGTGGTAACATAAGAAATTTAATAGTACTGAAAAGCCATAACTCAGAACACTACTATTATATTTCCAACAGTTCCTAGATGTATCTTTGCCACAAAAACTGGAATGTGAAATAAATTGCTGAAAATAATTCAGAGTGGTCAAATTTTTTGATCCAATTTTCAAGGCTACATTGGACTTTAATAAACAATTAAACTATCTCTGATGTGACTATTCGAAGAAGATAGGATTTGCTCTATTAAGGAAAAATCTGATACTTACATAGCAATTTTGTTTTTGTCAAATGCTTCCCTCACAACATCCCTGTAACTGCAAGGGTAATTAACCCCATTTTACACGTAAGTAAGCTAAGACTTTATTCAATGTCAGGCATAGGAACTGAACCTTGGCCTTCTGAACCAAAGCCCAATACTCGTTCTTCTGTCACCCTTTGGTTATTCCACTTAGCAGTGACACTTTCAGTTTTCACTTTTTCATAGTTAGATTCCCTCCTGGATTCTTTTCTTGCAGAGAATGTGTCCAGTAATAGTACATTCCTCCCCCTGAAATGTTTAATTTATTTCCTGATTTTGAAATCCACTCTTTTCTTGAGAGAATACCTCAAAGAGAATCAGTACATCAGATAGATCCCTGACTAGAATAAGAGGATGGGGTATGAAGGCTACCTTTGATCTTTACTTCCCAGGTGACCTTGGACAAGTCACTTAAACTCCTTGGCTTCAGTTTGTTTCTCTGTAAAATGAGGGAACTGAACTAGATGGCCTCAGAGATTCCTCCCGGCTTTATGTCTATGATTGTATGATCTTATGAAAAATACAAACTGTAGCTACCCCTATTTGTTTCACTGTGAAATCAACATTTCCCAACTGAATGGATAAAAAAAATATACAGAAATACATTCTCAAAGCTTTTTATTTTAGAAACTAGCACCAAGACAGAACCATGGGGATGGAGGAAAACAAAAAGTTTGCTGCTCAATTCCCCTTCCCATCTCAATAATTACTAGAGTTCCAGCTCATAGGAAGTCTCGTGTTAAATATAACAATAAAAAACACCTTAGACTTTCATTGCGGCTATGGAAGCCACAAAAGCATCTAGGCTGTAAATAATAACTAATGGATTTTTAAAGCAGGAAAGAAACTCAGAGATCAACTAGTACAGCATTTCTTTTTACAGATGAGAAAACTGATGGCCTGAAAGGCTATAATCTGTCTGGAAATTATAGAATTAATTAATGGTTGATACCTAGAGAAATGTCTTTCCCCTTCCCCCTTCCCGAGGATAAGGGGATGCCTCGAGGGAATCTTTCCCTTAATCCTAAGGGAAGGGTAATGGTGGACAAAGGGCTTTTACTCATT
The DNA here is from genome assembly GCF_011100635.1 of Trichosurus vulpecula. Classification (NCBI taxonomy): domain Eukaryota; kingdom Metazoa; phylum Chordata; class Mammalia; order Diprotodontia; family Phalangeridae; genus Trichosurus; species Trichosurus vulpecula. Next base: position 48,627,818 of record NC_050576.1, read on the forward strand.
TAGTCTGGAGTTTTAGCCATCCTACCCCTCCTGAATCCTCCTCCTTAGCAGGCAACCCTTAGCTACCTCCCACCACAAGTAGAGTGCCAGTTGGGCAAATTCTCAATTCACACATTGCCGGAGCAAATTTCTGCTGGCCTCATCCAGATTATATGTCATTACTAGAATAAAGAATAGGAGTTGGGAGGATATCGTTGTAGTCCAGTCAAGACAAGTCTGAGGCCTAAACCATGGAGACTGTAGGAAAAGCAGAAAGAAAACAAGTGAGAAATGTTGGGGAGGTAGAATCAGTGGGAATTGTTAGGTACATAATTGTCTATTCCCTTAATTGTCTATTCTCTGGATTTAGATTTATTTGCCAAATCATCTATGCAGACAGTCTAGGGTAGTTAAAAGGACTAAGATCTTAATTCAAATCCTATTTCTTCTACTTTTTACCTACATGACTTTGGGCCTCATTTCCTTAACTTTCCGGACTTTATTTTCTTCGTTTATAAAATGAGGCAATCATATTAGCTTAGAGTTCTTAGCCTACGGTCTATGAACTTGTTAAAAACATATTTTATAACTATATTTCAATATAATTGGTTCTTCTAATCCTATATTTTAGTCATTTAAAAATGTGATTCTAAGAAGGATCTACTGGCTTCTTCAGACTGTCACTCTACCTAAATCCAGTTCTGTTGTTGTTATTGCATAATTTTCCAGTCATGTCTGACTCTTCAAGAGCCCATCTGGGGTTTTTCTGGCAAAGACATTGTAATGGCTTGCCATTTCCTTCTCCAGTTCATTTTACAGATGAAGAAACTGAGGCAATCAGGGTAAAGTGAAATGCCTAGGGTCACACAGCTAGTTAGTGCCTGAGGCCAGATTTGAACTCCAGAAGCTGAGTCTTCCCAACTCTAGACCTGGCACTCTATCCATTATGCCACCAAACTGCCTCAAATCCAGTTCCAGATTTATGAAATTCTAGTTTTCTCCTGCTATGAAATCTTTTCCTTATCAGCTGAATTAATGGTACATACACACACACATGCACACAAAATGTTTATACCATCAATTGTCCTTGCTTAATGCAAAATACAAGCACACATGGCCAGTCATGTAAACAAACCAGCCAGACACACAAGCCCTCTTACTTGACCTAGAAATAATTCCCCATAGCTGCCAAAACTATTCTCTGTGTGTATCCCCCATTTCCAAGAGCAGAAGAGACATTTCACTACAGTTGTTTCTGTAATCACAACCTTTGTGGCAGGTCCCTTTTCATATCCTACCCTCCCTCCTTCCTTCAGGAAAGCACATATCATCCATCATTCCTCACAAAAATCACAGGTATACAGGAAAACAGAAACAAGTGCTTGTTCTATCAAAGGTGGACAGAACATTTTAAGCTCTAGAGCTGGAAGGGACCTCAGCAATAATCTAGTCTAAATCCCCTCTCCCATTTTACAGATGAGTAAACTGAAGCTTTAGGGACGTTAAGTGACTTGCCTCAATTCACACGAGGAGTACAAGCAAGATTCAGGATTTGAAACTGGGTCCTCTTGCTCCAGAGCTATGTTTCTTTCCACTGTGTTGTCCATCCTTCATTTTCAAAGAAGACCAATATCTTGACTTGTCTGTGAATTAGATTAAAGTCAGGCAGAGCTGCACAAAGTCATCAGCCTCACTCTCTTCTTGAGGTATCCAGTGGAAAGACAAGAGTCCAGTGATGGCCTGTGAAGCAACAGATGACCTTGGCATGTTTGATGTTTGACCAAGCTCTAAGTCCTCCACAGAGCCTGCTTCAGCCAACTTCTCGGCTGTTGGAACAAATTGTTCTCCTCTACAAATTCCATAGGGGGAGATCTTCACAAGGTTGGAGTAAACATCTCCCTAACTCACAGATGGGTTTGAGGATTGTTGTTTATCCTCAACCTGGTTTAGCCCATCTGCCAAGATGGTTTTACTGATGTATGGCCACTGTGCATTCTATAGCTTCCTGGAGCCACAGGTAGATTTTTCACTATACCACACAAGAAAGCTAAAAGTTTCAGTCAATGTGTCTGGAAGTTTCTCTCTGATTTGTCCAGAGGTAGAGATGGGCAAGAATTGAAGTGGATTTTTCCCTTTCTTTCCCCTAAGTATATCCTCCAATGGAGCAAGACAATTCCTCAAAGTATAGGGTGTTAGATCAACAAAGAAGAGACTCCAGGCATTTTATCATTACCGTATTTCCCAACAGCTTTACCCAGCAATGGAGAACACTGCCCCATGTCCCTTAAAACATTGATGAATTAGGTGACAGCTCTGCGCCTGCCACCATGAAATTAATCAGACAGTGTCAGCTGCTTCTGGGACCCTCCATGCAAGGAACTCCATGCCTGCATGATGGGAAGCCCCAAAGACCAGACACTAGCATGTCCCCAGATTCTTTACTTCTCGTTATTGTTGGAGAAATGGACTTAAAGAGAAATCCGCCAAAGGAAGTCAAGGAATGTAAAGAGCTTTTCCCTAAGAAATATAAGGAACCTCAGTCAGAAAATTGCAGTTTATTTGAGTGGGAATAACTCTGAATTACTTGACTATTTTTTTTCTTTTGAATTTACATTCTTAACCTTAGTGGGAAAGAACAAGGTGCCTCTGGCATGATGTTAGAGATTCTGAGAGGCAGCAGATAGAAAACTGGCCTTAGAGCCATGAAGACCTGTGCTCAAGTCTCTCCTCTGACACAGGCTGGTTGTTTGACCCTGGAACTTGCTAAGCTCTCAATGATCTAGACAATTCTCTAAGTCTATAGGTTGCAGAGAATAATAACTAATTTAGCTCTCCTTTAAAGCTTCCAAAATGATTCACACACACTATATCATGTAATCCTCATAACAATCAGATGGGGTAGGTGTTTTTACCATCACCATTTTACAAATGAGGAAACGTACTACCTGTGTGACTCTGGACACCTCAAAATTACTCTACCAGGGTCACATAGCTAGTAAATGTCCCAGACAGGGTACTAAGGAGGTGGAGAGGGGAAAGGAATAAGCATATGAGCATTTGTGATTATATGTACACACATATATGTATATATATATATATATATATATATATACATATATATATATATATATATATATATATATACACACACACACACACACATACATACACCCATATACATACATACACATATGTCATATTTATTTTTGTGTGTATATATGTATGTATTTTATATATGTACATACACATACACATATATTTATTTGTATCTATCAGTATATATGTATGTAGATATGTATGTGTATATATATATATAATTTTTTTTTATTTGTTCATTTATTTATTTATATCCACTGTTAGAAAGTACTCTCCCTGAGAAGAGGGATTTTTTTTCATTATTCGTGTGTACAGCTCCAGTGCTTAGAATGGTACCTGGCACATAGAGAATGCTTAATTGTATTCTTGCTTGTCCATTTGCTTGATACAGACATTCAAGAACCAAAGAGTTTCTCCAAAGCAACATAACATGGCCCAAAGAAGGTTACATTGGAACAAGCAAACCCCAGTTTGAATCTGGCTCTGTTATTTCCTTCTTAGATGACCTTGGGCAAGTGATTTCACCTGTCTGGGTCTGGTTTTTTTTCTGTGAAATGAGGGGATAGGAGAAGATGATGTCTCAAACACCACTACCTCTAAGTGTGTGATCCGTTGAAGACCTTCTGTGGATTTTTGTAGTTGGATTTGGAGTGAGTCTGTCATTCATTGTTTCTCTTGCTTACTAAACAAGGCAGACATCCTTCAGTTTTTTTTCCTATTAATCCTAATCTCTTGCAAACATCTGTAACAAGAAACTGAAACTCAACCCACCTAAATCATCAGAATTTGTTTATATGACCAACAAAGCCCAGCTGCTAGAGACAGAAAAAGAAATTCTATTTAAAATAACTGTAGACAATACAAAATATTTGGGAGTCCACCTGCCAAGACAAACCCAGGAACTATATGAAGACAATTACAAAACATTTATTCACACGAATAAAGGCAGTTCTAAACAATTGGAAAAATATTAATTACTCATGGGGAGGCCTAGCCAATATAATAACAATGCAAATTCTACCTAAGATAATTTATTTATTTAGTGCCATACAATAAAACTAAAAAATTATTTTATAGAGTTAGAAAAAAGATAACAAAATTCATCTGGAAGAAGGAAAGGTCAAGAGTATCAAAGGAACAAACAACTCCAAAGAACTCATGATGGAGAGGGCTATCTACATCCAGAGAAAGAACTATGGAGTCTGAATGCAGATTGAGGCACACTTTATGCATGCCTTCTCCACCCCCCCTTTTTTCTCTTTTATTTTTGTCTTCATTTTTTTTTATTTTGTTTCTTCTTTCTCATGATTCATTCCATTGGTCATAATTCTTCTTTACAACTTTATTATTGTGTAAATAAGTTCAGTGTGAAGTTATATGTAGAAGTTATATCAGATTCCATGCCATCTTGGGGAGGGTGGGGAGGTGGGGAAAGAAAATCTGGACCTCAAAGTTATGTGGAACTGAGTGTTGTAAACTAAAAATAAAAAAAAATCTTAACTATAAAAAAAGAATTAGAGTCAGAGGGTATCAATAAAAAATTTTCAAAAGAAAAGTTATCAACTATAAAAGAAAATGTTCCAGATCATTAATAATAAAAAATAAAAATTAAACCAAAAAAAAGAATATCAAGGGAATTAATGAAAAAATACAAAGGAAGGTGGCCTAGCAATACCAGATCTCAAACTAAATTATAAAACAGTAATCATCAAAACTATCTAGTATTGGCTAAGAAATAGAGTGGTGGATCAGTGGAATGGATTATGTACACAAGATACAGTAGTTAATGATATAGTAAGCTAGTGCTTGATAAATCCCAAAACCCCAGCCTTTAGGATAAGAACTCACTATTTGACAAAAACAGCCAGAAAAACTGGAAAACAAATAGGACACAAATTAGCTATAGACCAACATCTCACACTGTATACCAAGAGAAGGTCAAAATGGCTTCATGAGTTAGAGATAAGGGGTGACACATAAACAAATTAAAAGAGCAAGGAATAGTCCTCCTGTCAGACTTTTGGGGAGAGGAAGAATTTAAGACCAAGCAAGAGATGGAGAACATTACAAAATGTAAAATAGATAACATTAATTACATTAAATTAAAAAGCTTTTGTACAAACAAAACCAATGCAGGCAAGATTAGAAGGAAAGCAGAAAGCTGAAAAACAATCTTTACAGCACGTATTTCTGATAAAGGCTTCATTTCTCAAATATATAGAGAACTGAGTCAAATTTATAAGAATATAAGCCATTTCCCAATTGATAAATGGTGAAAGGATACAAACAGGCAGTTTTCAAATGAAATCAAAGCTATCTATAGACATATGAAAAAATCCTCTAAATCACTTTTGATTAGAGAAATGCAAATTAAAACAATTCTGAGGTACCACCTCACATCTATCATATTGGCTAATATGAGGAGGTAGGAAAATTGGAACATGAATGCATTGCTGGTGGAGTTGTGAACTTATCCATTGTGAACACACCATTCTGGAGAACAATTTGGAACTATACCCAAAGGGCAACCAAATTGTGCATACTCTTTGATTGCTACTAGGTCTGTATCCCAAAGAGTTCATGAAAGAGGGAAAGAGACCTACATGTACAAAAATATTTATAACAGCTCTTTTTGTGGTGGCTAAGAATTGGAAATCAAAGGGATGTCCATCAATTGTGGAATGGCTGAACAAGCTGTGATATATGATTGTAATGGAATTCTATTGCGCAATAAGAAGTGATGAACAGGCAGATATCAGAAGAAAAAAAGAACCTGGAAAGACTTGTGACAACTGATGCAAAGTGAAATGAGCAGAACCAGAAAAACATTGTACACGGTATAAGCAACATTGTGTGATGATCAGCTGTTAATGACTCAGCCCTTCTCAGCAACACACTTGATCCAAGACAAGTACAAAAGGAAAGAAAATGCTGTCCACATCCATATAGAGAACTGATGGACTCTGAATGAAGATTGAAGCATATTTTTGTCACCTACTTTATTCATTTTTGTGTTTTTTTTTCCTTTCGATCTGTTTCTTCTTTCCCAACTGTGACCAATATGGAAATATATCTTACATGATAGCACATGTATAACCTGTATCAAATTGCCTACCATTTTCAGAAAAAGGGAAGGGAGGGAGGGAGAAAAATTCGGAAGTCAAAAATCTTATAAAAATGAATGCTAAAAATTGACTTGACATGTAATTCAGGAAAAAAAATAAATTACTATTAAAAAAGAAACTGAAACTCAATTGTGAATAGATATGTCCCTGAAGGACAAAAGAAACCCTCTCTCAACCCATCCCCTAAATAACCTTCCCCTCTGCCCCAAAGGTTTCCACAGACACTCAGACCCAAACTTTCCCAGGAGAATTTATTTTTGTACTTCTCCAGGCATTAATCACTAGTTATGCTATCTGTTGTTTTCTCGGTCACTTGTCTCTCTGTAGGTGCAGATGCATTTGAGCACCTCACCTAGAAATAATGTAGCTGCTTTATTGTAGCCTCTTTGGAATATGTGGAACGCCATAGATTACCTGCTTTAACTCTGTCTATTGTTACTCCACTGCCCCTTAGTTCTATTTTTCTTTTAATGTGCTTTGAGCTAGTCAGATAAAGGAACCTATAGAAGTTCAAAGTCTGGTATTATTACTGTGGGCATCAGAGCTGTCTCCCCTCAATTCATCAATGAAATGCTGGTCCATTGACTGAAAGTTGTCTATTTTTTGAAGTATGCTTCTATCACGTCTTCAGGGTATTACAAAAATATTAAAGTTCATCCAGTGATTACAGGATATTTTTTGAATGTTGGTGCCAATCTCCTAACAAGTACTTCTGAGTGCTTACTCTGTATTAGGCAGCATTCTAGGGTACAAATACAAAGATTGAAACAATACCTGGTCTCAAAAATTTTGCCTTTTAACAAGGAAAAGAGCAAATAAATATATACGGAATAAACAGAGAACTTATACAAGTAAATTTACATTGAACTACTAGGTAGATAAATTTAACTAAAAGATAGTTAAACACAGGGCAGGTAGGTGGTGCAGTGCATGCATCACTAATACTGGAATCAAGAGGACCTGAGTTTAAATTCAACCTCAGATACTTGCTAGCTGTGTAAGCCTGGGCAAATCACTTAACCTTGCTTGCCTCAATTTCCTCATCTGTAAAAATGAACTGGAGAAGGAAATGACAAACCAATTCAATATATTTATCAAGAAAATCCCAAATAAGGTTACAGAGAGTCAGACACAGCTGAAGCAACTCAACAACAAAGTTAAGTACAAGGTGGTTAGGGATATATGGCATCACCAGTTGGAGGGATCAGAAAGACTTTAGGTTAAAGGGTGGGCTTGAACTGTGTTTCAAAGAAAGAGAGGGATAATGTGAGGTTAAAATGAAATGGGGAGGATATTCTAGACATGGGGGATGGTGCCCTGCAAGGGCATGGAAATAGGAGATAGAATTTCTAAACCTTTGTTAATCAGTCACTCAAACATTTAACAAGCATTTCCTAAGCACCACAGAAAATACTAGATCATTTTTCCTCCTTTAGATTTAAATGAAGTTGAATGTATCCGTTATTTTCTTTCTTGAAAGTAGTTTGACAAATGGGGAGAACTAGCTTATGTTATGGATATTGGCAATAGTAGTCAGAGTGTTTTCTTCAAATTTAAAAGGTCATGGGCGCAGCCAAGATGGTGGAGTAAAGGCAGGGACTCACTGAGTTCTCCCCCAAACTCCTCCAAATACCATTACAAAATGACTCTAAACAAATTCTAGAGTAGCAGAACCCACAAAAATATGGAGTAACAAATTTCCAGCCCAAGACAAGTTGGAAGGTTGGCAGGAAAGGTCTGTTGCACCAGAGCAAGAGAGGAGTGCAGTCCAGCTAGGCCATGCCAGCATGGCCTTGACCCCAGGAAACTAGGAGCAGGCCTTGGAAGTGACCAAATCAGCAGCTGCAGCATCAATGACTGCTTCCTGAGCTCTCAGACATGGTAAGGTGGTCAAACAACTAGCCAGAAAAAAATTACAGGGTTTTTTTTTTGCTAACACTGAGGCAGGACTCTCTTGCTTTGCCCATATTTGCATCTGGGTTGCAGTCCTGGGTAGCAGTCCCAGGGCTAGGAGGAGCCCTAGCAAATCAGAACTTGGAACCACAGTGGAAGGGAGACCCACCCCCCCTCACATTTCCAGGACAGAAAAGAGTGCTTGTGGTCACTTACAGACCAGAACAAAGACCAGGAGAGTAATACACACCTCTCCTTACATCATACCTCCTTGAAAGTACTGAAAACTTACAAGTGCCTAGAAGCATCTCTGAAAACAGCTGCACAAAACCCCTGAAGCTTGAAAAAGTGTCCCTCTACCCTGGAAGCAGAGCCCTACTTTAACAAACAGTTAAAAGTCAAGTCATAGGCTTGAATAATTAGCAAACAATGGAAAAAAATGACCGTAGAAAGTTATTATACTGACAAGGAAGATTAAAACACATACTCAGAAGAAGACAACAAAGCCAAAGCTCCTATGTCCAAAGCCTTCAATAAAAACATGAATTGGTCTCAGGCCATGGAAGGGCTCAAAAAGGATTTTGATAGTCAAGTAAGGGAAGTAGAGGAAAAATTGGGAAGAGAAATAAAAGTGATGCAAGAAAATCACGAGAAAAGAGTCAACATCTTGGCAAAGGAGACTTCAAAAATGCTGAAGAAAGTAACACCTTAAAAATAGAGTAGGCCAAGTGGCAAAAGTGGTCCAAAAACCCAACAAGTAGAAGAATGCCTTAAAAGGCAGAATTGGCCCAATGGAAAAGGAGGTCCAAATGCTCACTGAAGAAAATAATTCCTTAAAAATTAGAATGTAGTAAATGGAAGTTAATGACTTTATGAGAAATCAAGAAACAATAAAACAAAACCAAAAGAATGAAAAAAATATAGAAGACAATATGACATATCTCACTGGAAAAACAACTGACCTGGAAAATAGATCCAGGAGAAATAATTTTTAAAATTATTGGACTACCAGAAAAATATGACCAAAAAAGGAAGCCAGCCATCATCTTTCAGGGAGGGGGAAGCTAGGTGGCCCAATGAGTAGAGCACCTGCCCTGGAGTCAGGAGGACCTGAGTTTGAATTCTGCCTCAGACACTTGACACACTTACTAGCCATGTGACCTTAGGCAAGTCACTTAACCCCAATTGCCTTGCCTTTCCCCCTCCAAAAAATTATCAAGGAAGTCTGTCTTGATGTTCTAGAACCAGAGGGCAAAATAGAAATTGAAAGAATCTACTGATCACCTCTTGAAAGAGATCCCAAAATGAAAACTCCCAGGAATATTATAGCAAAATTCCAGAATTCCCAGGTAAAGGAGAAAATATTGCAAGCAGCCAGAAAGAAATACTTCAAGTATCATGGAGCCACACTCAGGATAACACAAGATTTAGCAACTTCTATATTAAAGGGATCAGAGGGCTTGGAATATGATATTCCAGAGGGCAAAGGAGCTAGAATTACAACCAAGAGTCACCTACCTACCAAAGCTGAATATAGTCCTGTAGGAGAAAAAATGGATATTCAGTGAGATAGAGAACTCTGAAGCATTCTTGATGAAAAGACCAGAGCTGAATAGAAAAATTTGACTTTCAAGTTCAAGACTTAAGAAAAGCTTAAAAGTGTAAACAGGAAAGAGAAATCATAAGGGATTTAATAAGGTTAAATTGTTTACATTCCTACATGGGAAGATGATATGTGTAACTTATAAGACTTTTTCATTATTGTGGAATTAGAGGGAATATGTATACAACCAGAGGGCACAGGTATGAGTCAAATATGAAGGGATATCTAAAACAATAATAATAAGGAGTGAGAGAGGAATCCACTGGGAGAAAGAGAAAGGGAGAGGTAAAATATCTAACATAAAAGAGGCAAGGGAAAGCTTTTACAGTGGTGGAGAAGAGGGGATAGGTGAGGGGTAGAGAGTGAAACTTATTCTCATCAGAATTGGCTCAAAGAAGGAATAACATACACGTGCAATTGGGTATAAAATCTATCTTACCCTACAAGAAAGTAGGAGAGGAAGGGGATAAGAGAAGGGAGGCAGTGATAGAAAGGAGAGAAGATTGGGGGAGGGGTAGTCAGAAGAAAAACACTTTTAAGGAGGGACAGGGTGGAAGGAGAGAGTATAAAATAAATGGAGGTAGGAGAATAAGATGGAGGGAAATATAGCTAGCAATAATAAGTGTGAAAAAATTAAAGCAAGTTTCCCTGATAAAGGCCTCATTTCTCAAACATATAGAGAACTGAGTCAAATTTATAAAAAAAGAGCCATTCTGCCATTGATAAATGATCAAAAGATATAAGTTTTCAGAAGTAGTAATCAAAGCTATCTATAGCCATATGAAAAAATATTCTGACTATTGATTGGGGAAATGCAAATTAAAACAATTCTGAAGTACTCATAGATCATCAGGACAGAAAAGGTAAATTATAGATGTTGGAGGAGATGTGGGAAAAATGAACTGATTGTGAACTGATTCAGTCATTCAGTAGAGCAAATCGAAACTATGGACAAAGGGCTATAAAACCAGGCATACTCTTTGACCTAGCAATATCACTGCTAGGTCTGTATCTCGAAAGATATAAAAAGGAAAAGGATCTATCTGTACAAAAATATTTATAGCAGCTCTTTTCTGGGAGGCAAAGAATTAGAAATTGAGGGGATGTCCATCAACTGGGGAAAGACTGAACAAGTTGTGGTATGTGATTATGATGAAATGCTATTGTGCCATAAGAAATGATGAGCAGAATTTTCTCAGAAAAACCTGCAAAGACTTGCATGGGCTTTTGCAAAATGACGTGTACTGTGTACAAAGTAACAGCAATATTGTAGGATGATCAGCTGGGAATGAAAGCTATTCTCAGCAATAAAATGATCCAGGACAACTCTGATGGACTTATAATGTAAATGCTGTCCATCCCCAGAGAAAGAAATGATGTCTGAATACAGATTAAAGGATACTTTTTTAACTTTATTTTTCTTGAGGTTTTTTTGTCTAGGTTTTCTTTCACAACATGACTGTTATGGCTATGTTTTGCATGACTGCACATGTATAACCTATATTGAATTTCTTGCTTTCTCAATGTAAGGTGGGGGATGGAGAGAGAGGAAAGGAGAGAAGTTGGAACTCAAAGTTTTAAAAAACAAATGTTAAAATTATTTTAACATGGCTTCCGGTCGCGCCGCAGGCCAGAGCTGGCAGTCGTCTCCTCACCGTCCCCGCCCCACACACCCACCCTTCAGCTGCTTTAGTCGAAAACTCCTTTCCTTACAAGGACAACTTTGTCCCAAGATCATGGCAAATCACCTGAAGTTCATTGCCAGGACTGTGATGGTGCAGGAAGGCAATGTGGAAGGTGCATACAGGACCCTGAACAGAATTCTTACTGTGGATGGGCTCATTGATGATATCAAGCGGCGGAGATACTATGAGAAGCCATGTCGCCGACGACAGAGGGAGAGCTATGAGACTTGTCGGCGCATCTACAACATGGAAATGGCACGAAAAATTAACTTCCTGATGCGCAAGAATCGCTTGGATCCATGGCAGGGCTGCTGAAGCCAGCGGGGATAAAGAGATCCAGTGTGAAAACTCCCTAGTAGGCAACAGCTGTCTCTACAGGTTTCTTCTAAGAATCTAACAATTGGGGCATTCGCTTCCCTCTTTTTCCAGCCCTGCTTTCTCTTGCCATCTTTTCAATTCCAATATATTCAGATACATAAATATATGCATGCATGTATGCATACCAGGTATTCACACACACTTTACCCCTCTGCCAATGAATGATATCATTAAATGTTCCTCCTTGCCACCATGTCTTCCTTGATGAATGGAAAACCCCACAGGACCGTGTCTTTGCCATTCTGAAGAAACTGGGGGGCAGAGACTTCAAGATCAAATGAGTGGAATATAACACTTTATTCCATTCCTTGACCCCTAATAGTTCCCAGTAAGGAAAACTAGGGACTACAGATAAGAAAGGACCTCTACTATTGTTTGAAAAGTCATCTCTTTTCTTTTCTGAATAATTTCCTAAATTGAAGAAGGGTAAGGCTCATGTAATTGTAATAAATTCTACTTCTGAAGCGTCCAACCAAACTATTGTGCTGAAATCTCTCCCCATGGGAATTCCTGTAAAACAATCCAACTTCAAAAAAAAATTATTTTAACATGTAACTGAGGAAAAATAAAATACTAAATAAATATAAAAATAAATACAAAAAAATCAAAAGGTCATCAGCATCATTATCACTTTGAAAGTCTAACTTATTTTAATCCTCTTTGAGACATCACCATGATGCTGACTACTAAAGTGGAATATACTGAGATGGGTACTCTCCAGACCCCAATGTCTCTAGCAATATCACAGTTAACAATAGTTGCCTCCAAGCTGGGAGTGGAATACTCTGCCTGTTCCCTAACTAGCTCACGTTGATAGAGATACAGTTCCCCAAACCACTCATGAGATTTAAGGTATTGTAATATAAAGGAGGTCATCCTTGCTTCAACACTATGGACAATCACATGGACAAAATAGGAGAAGACTATTTTCTGTTCTTTTAAGGGAAGGCAGACTCACCGTATTCCAAAGGGATTCCTCCAAGTGCTTCCATGGTAGACCATAAGCATCAATGAATATTTGTAGGGACAGCTGAGATAAAGCCTGGGGACCCAGCAGGAAGATAGTTGACTAAAATTATGGGAACTGATTTGACCAGATGAAGTAGACTTAATTTTAAATATTATAAATTTCTCTATTAATTTCTGATTCGTGACAAGAAAATAGCATCCTAATCATTCTCAGACCTTCTCCATCATCCTTTCTGGTGTCCCCTCAAATTCATCAGTCCATCAGCTATACTTTAGGTCTTTTCTCTTCTAGGCTGCCATGACTAAATAGTGGTGATTACTGTTCTGAATATATTCTATTGTAAAGCTGAGTGAAGGAGGAGCAAAGGATTAATTGTCATCTCTTTTCTTTCCTTTTTTCTATATTCTTCTCTCTCTCTCTCTCTCTCTCTCTCTCTCTCTCTCTCTCTCTCTCTCTCTCTCTCTCTCTCTTTCCCCCTCTCTCTCTCTGTCTGTCTGTCTCTCTCTCCCCTTTCTCTATATGTCTCTTTGCTTATCTCTCTCTGGATCTCTCCATTTGGAGACAGAAGTTCCATTTGGCCTCATATCCAGGCAGGGCCCTCTAAGCCTAAAAGGTATCAATTCATCATAGTTATCTTTACAGGAATAATTTGTGGCTTCTCATTTTTTGGTAAAGGATTTATTGTTTAAGATTATATTTTCATTATGAAGAAGTCATGTTGGATAAAGTTGTATGCTTGTTACTGAAATAATAATTTCAGTGGGTAATCCTTTAGATAGTGTACTAGACGTGGAGTCGATGACCCTTATTCCAATGTTTCTTCGGACACCAACTTTCTGTGTGACTTTGGGCAAGACGCTAACCTTTTTGAACCCGTTTGTTTCTCTGGTAAAATGACAGGAGGTGAACTTGCTGTCCATTCCAGCACTAAATGTATGACCATATGATGGATCTGACTTAATAGTATATTTGCAATTATACTAAACATGCCTCTGATAACCCCTACATTTCACCGTCCCCGTTAAACACCTCTCTTCATCAAGACAGGTTTTATAATGTGTGTCTATGGCCTTTAGTTCTGCCAGCATTCAATGTGCAAGATCTCAAAGACCTTAGGAGTCCCAGCCCCTAACAGATTTATAGTACAGCAGACTTGTTAACACTAGAGTAGAGGTGTAAAGACAACAATGACAAATGTGTTAGGGCATTGAGACTGGCCAATGTAGTGTGAACAAATAAAATGGTGAAAAATAATATACATATATATATATAAAATACATAATGAATTAATGAATGAGTTCATTTGCTCATTTGTTTATTCATTTATTTATTAAACCAGTCTAGGCTTTTCATCACTTTGAACACATAACCCAACACATTTCCATCTTCTATTCCATCTGGAAAGGGCAAGTCAATTGACTATACTATGGGTAAAGCCACTGATTCTATGTTCTCCAGACCGAACCCCCAAATACCATGCAAGGTCCTTAAGGACAGGAACTGGCTGTCTCTTGCAATAACATTCTCAACATTTAGTGTGATGTCCGCTACATGATAAACACTTAATAAATGCTTTTTTGTTTTTTTAAAAATTCATTCATCAATTTATTAATTGATTCCTTCATCTCCAGCTTTTGTTGGAGGACCTCTTTTAAAGAGAGAAAAAATGGTAATAAAGTTAACTCCAAATGATCACAGTGATTCTTCACATCACACAGATCTCAGAGAAGGTTTTTGTTTTTTTTTTGTTTTTTTTTTTTTGGGCAGAGGAAGGCATTTTATTACACTCCTGGGAGAGCAGGTGTAGTGCTCGTGGGAACACTCACACCAATACAGCTGCAGGAGCAGGGGTAACCATTCCCTCCACTCCTGCTAGAGTCATGGTTAGTTTACAATCTTTGTTTTTTACGTAGTTTTCCTAGGTTATATAGTTTATATAAATAGGATAATAAGGATACAGAAGCAAAAGTAAAGTTAATTAGATTTTCCTTGTCTTAGTTTAGGATTAAACTATATTCTTTTACTTCCTCTATTTTCCCTCTTTAACATATGCAAATTACTCAAATCAGTAGGCCTGGATTCTTGACCAAGACCAGACCCTAGATAAGCTTGAACAGGTTCAAATGGGTTTGGCCTCTCTAATTCCCTAGACTGCCTTCTCAAAAAGCATGCACATGCGTACAAGCCTCTGACCTCTCACCTGACCAACCTTGAGGCCTGGTCTCTGCTAAAGCTGGGGTGGGGGAGGGCAGGGAAGCACACCTTTAGTTCTGTGGAAACAAAACTCCTCCTCCCATTTCTTACAATTTCCCCCTCTTCTTTTATTCAAATTTTTGTTTCCACATTTTTAATATTCCCTTACTCTCTTTCTCATCTGAATTTTTCTCCTTAATCATCATCCCCTTAAATATGGGAAGGATTGATGGACGCATTGAAAAATCAAGGGGGGCAGTCCCCTTTGTAAATACAGATACAGAGACCCAAAAGAAAACGATAATGCAATTGTCCCTTTAAGATTCAAAAGTCTCTTCCCATAAGCTGTCTGGCAGGGAACATCAGTGAAGTCTTCTGGTCCTTGGTATTTGTTCCAGCCATCTCCAGCATCTTCTTCTTGCCTTCTTGTAGCTTTCTTTCCATTCTCCTACAAAAGTTACCTTAGCACAATTTTAAGTTACCATTTCTAATCCTTATAACCCTAATCATTTTACAAATTCAAAATTGGAACCTTGACCAATTGTTCTGTTTAAGAAATTTTACATCAGAACCCAGTTCCTCATACTTTACATTAACTCCCTACATACTTTACTTAACATACTTTACATTAACATTTCCTCACCAGGAGGATAATATTTCACTAAGGAATTAACAGCAGACTCCAGCACCTACCTAAATACATTAGATAACCAATTCTTAACACAGTACATATATAAAACTTTTAGTCATGCCATGTTTCTTTGATGGCATGTACGAAATAAACTACAAGCCATTTTTCTTTTAACATTACTAACTGTAACAAAGCTTTAGGCAAGCATGATATTAACCAAATAACAAAATATCCTCACAAGCCCTTGACCTAATTGTCTCCATACCATTTCCAAGAAAAAAAAACCTAACTTAACACTAGTCCCAGTCCTAGAGTAATCTAAGATATTCCATAATCAACTATCTTAATAGATTTACAAAACCTTCTGATTATAGAAATTTGCCACCAAGAAAGTAGGGACTTAGAGTAAGGGGACCATATTTTCCCCAGCTTCCTGTCAACTCCAGGCAGAGGCTGTGTCAAACTGCAAGCTGCATTGAGCCAGGCCTAGTCTGCCAGGTTTCAGTTGAGGCATCAGGTCAAGACGGTCCCACCTCAGCACATGCTGAACAGTTGCCCCCTCAACTTTGCCAAGAAATCATACCTGCAGCTCATGCCTGCCCTCCCACAGGGCTGCTGCCATCTTGGGTCAGCCTTCCTTGATACTCACACCTGGAGTTAGACTCAGAAAAACAGTTAGTTAATAGTCCCGTTAAGTCTTTGAATGACAAGTTCCAATAATTGGTGACTATAAAGTCATGTTGCTTCAGGAACATCCTTAAAGCTAGCTCTAAATAGCTTGCATGCTTTTCCTCCCTTGTTCATAAAATCTTCCCATTAAGATCATAAGTTACTGCTCTAACACATTTGCATCAGTTTCTCCTCTATTTTTCTATTCTTCTCTAATTATACCTGATCTGAAAGAATTGAACCATATAATTTTTCTCTTTATGTTTTAGATGATGGAATGAATTCAAATCTACATTTAACTTTTTCCATCAATACATAACTATTCTACAACTTCTCTCCTAAAGAGACTTACTTTGAAATTCCTTTCCCTAAACTGAAAATGTCTCTGATTTAGTTCCAGGGATTAATTACACTATTTGTATCAATACCTAATTGCTCTTACATCACTTTAAAACATCTAAGGACCCTATCCCACAAAGATACAATATAACTTTATATCCCAGCCTTAGTCTATGGGATGATTCAATAATATTATCTCATAAAACTTCTTCCCCCCTTTTCGGATTTTTGCTCCCACACTTCTTATTCACTCCTACTCTCAATTTGTTTTAACATTAATTCACATTCTTCATCATCTTTCCCATCATCTGTTTTTACAATCAACATTTTTACCCTCCCTCCTTCATTAAAATATACCACCCCCATACCCTGAATGGCAGTTTTGGTAACCAATTGTATAATACAGGGTATACATAGAGGTAACAAGAATAGAACACATAATGTTAGCAGGAAGACTCCAATAATTTGTTTCCACCAGGAACCCTTGAACCAATCAAACCAAGAAGGATCGAATGGACTGGTCCATGCCTGAACTGGGACATGTGCTAGTTTCCTGATACTATTAGTAATTTCTTTTACAGCCCGTCCATTATCATCTATTTTTATGCAATAACTAGAGAGGTTGAGTTTCCCACAAACACCTCCCTCTTCTGCTAGCAAATAATTAAGAACCAATCTATGTTGCAGTACAGCCTCTCTGGTTTGGGTGGCCTGATCAGCCAGTAGGTTCAATGCCTCGGCAGTCTGGTTGTTGATAATCTCTACCACAGATGAGTTCGGTATCTGCAACTCCCATCCTGGGCCCATGTAGCAGGCCCATAGCTTTGAAGAATTCTTTGTGGGGGCCACTCATCTCCCCACCCATTGGCATCCCTGGTGACTGTTAGGGAAGTATCTATCCCCCGCTTGAACCTCTCACTTGGGGGCATTAGATCATATAGCTGTATTCCCAATTTGTTCCCTTCTTGTCCTGCTAAAAAGGAAGCATTCCAAAGAAAGGGATAATATTGCTTATCTTGGAACCCCAAGGGCCCTCCTTGGTAAGACCGGGTTCCATTCCTTCAATATTGGCACCTCCACAGCTACTCTGTCCTTCTCCACTCACACTTTTCTACCCGGGGGCTACTTGTTTTGTTACTTTTACTCCAAAAAGTATCAAAATGTCCAAAACAAAAACCATTATCCCATCCCCACTGTCTATAAGGATCCAGGAGTATTCCACTAGTTTTTCTTTCTGCTTGACACCTTGCTATAGCTACCGAGTGCCAGAAATTCTGACCTATATTACCCTTACTCATAAGCCTTATACCACAAGAGGTCATTAGGTCTGGTATGGAAGAGACCAATTACTAAGGATCCAGGCCAGACTCAGAGGTACAGGTACCCAGGGCCAATTTTCAAATTGTTGTGGACCCCCACAGATCCAACAATTGGTTACATTAAAAGTTCTGGCAATGACTTCTTTCCCTTATGCCTCCCCCCTTATTCTGATGGAAGGAAAAAAAATGCCACTGTCCCTGTTATCCCCACTATTCCTAATTTTCAACTAGGTGAGTGTTCCTGCGAGCACTGCACCCGCTCTCCCGGGGAGCGTAATAAAATGCCTTCCTCTGCCCACTCTGGTCCTGAATTCTTTGGGTGTGAATGGGCAAATCACATGGATTTTCCTAAGGTCAAGTGAAGGGAAGCAACAGGCAGCGGAAGCTCGCCAGGCTTACTCCTGGATCTTGTCTTGGGGTGTCCTGTGATCCCCACTGCGGTGTTAAGAGGGCTACCACTCTGGATTCCCTTGGGGAACCCTGTGGTCTGCATGGCCTTCTTAAGGGGACGTCACATGGGACTTCCGGCCCTGTCTCGGGAGCCTTGTGATCTTACTGCCATCCTAAGGGGCCATCACTTGGATCTTCCTTAGGGTCTGACCCCTAGGAGGCCCTGTGATCCCCACGGATTAAGGGATGGCTACCACTTGGTCTTCCTCTGGGAGTCCTGTGGCCTGTACAGCCTTCCCTAGGGATTATCACAGGGTTCTTCTTCAGGACTTTGGCCCTGCCTAGGAAGTCCAGTGATCGCCAAAACCACGTTTCTCACAATTTGGGGGCTCGTTGCGGGATTCTGAAGACCCCAGGAAGGGTGAGTAAGATAGGGCAGAGGGAAGAGCGCTCCCGCTCACTGTTAGAGCGGTCCCACTGTCTTAAGCTGAAAATCCCCTGGAGGCTCTGAAGGACCCCAGATCTTGTTTGAATAAGAAGAGTGTGCAGATGAACGCAAAGGGAACTGCCGGAGACTGCGCAAGTCAGGTCACCTGAGCAAGGTAGGAACAAACGGGTAGTAGTAATGCCTTGTCAAGTCTGGGGGTTCTAGGTTGAGAAGTAAGGTTTGCCTAGAACGGGAAATAAGAGCTCTAAGAAAAGGTACCTGGGGAGGATGGAAAGGATCCTCCTAACATTCCTCCTCCCGTTAGGAAGAATGTTGGCTAGCTGGGAAGACAGTAAGTCGACCCAGGGAAAGTACACCTAAGTGGGGAGAATGGATTTCTCCTAGTGCTTGGAAGAAAAGCACTCGTGGGTCGACCCAAGGAAAGTGATTTGGTTTAATATTGGAAGTGAGTCTGAATTCAAATTCTAAACTGTTCAAGTGAAATGTCTGTCTAATGTTTTGTCTGTGCCTTTTTGTTCTATGTTCAGGTAAAAATGTTTAACTCTAGGAGACCTTTGGTATTAAAATAGTTAGATAAGGAATCAGAGCTGAAACTGCCAGTGGGCAGGGCTGGGGGCTCTGAATTAAGGGTTGGTTAGATTCTAGAGGAAAAATCTGTGTATTTTGTATTGAGTTAGCCTATCTAATATCAGGCAAGTGTTTAAACTGTAGAGGAGAAGTAAAGGGGTCTGTATGAAAAATTGGATGACCACTTTAAAGAGGCTCAGTGGTCTGCTTAGAATGTGATTAAAAATTGTTGGTCATTTTTGGGTTTTAAGGTAAAAAGAAAGCAGCTGGGAAAAAGGAAAGCTGGGTGAGTATGTAATTTATTTATTTGAAATTTGGGTCAAGATTAAGGAAAGAAAGATTGAAATTGGAAATATGGAGAGTAAAGTTTCAGTAAAGATTGGGAAAATAAGAGAGATAGAAGGTAGAGATAAAAGGGGGCGTTGTAGAATGGCAGCTTGAGACCACCCGGTATTCAGTCCACATGCTCCTCTTGGCCACCCCCTCCCCCCACTCCATCTTAGAAGACTGGGTGTGTCAATTAGGATTAGTTAGTGCTTAGAAAGGTAGGCTCCCTTGCCCTCAAGGGGCTGCCTGGCCCCACCTAGGGAGGAGCCCTTAGAAAACTGAAAGGGATTTTTCCCTTTATCAGAGGCAGCAGGCTGAAGGGGAAACTGAGAAATATTTTAGCTTGGTATAAAGAATAAGTGGGGGAATATGCAAGCCCATGTGGTCCTTGAGTCCAAAAAGTTTTTTTTTTCTTTTTTAAGAGAAGTGCCCCACCTCTTCCCCCTCAAAAATCCTTAGAATCCTTAGGCATTTTGTTAATTGCCAGTGTACATAAGACGAAGCTTGGAGAAAGCAGGGTGCCAAATTCAAAACTGGATGGTTCTTAAAGCAAGTAATGATATGAAATAATTTTCTTTTTTAAAAAGTTTGGCCAGGCAAATATTCCTAATGCTAGGCAGAATTAATGTCCATACTCAACCTCCTGTTTATGGGAGAAGAAAAGGGTATGATTAGAAAGGCAGCCATGGAGGGATGAGAAAGGAGACACCCTCCAGGACCAGGAGTGGTAGCTGCAGATAGAAAATTCCCAAATGAAGATCCAAGCTGGGATAACAATATTAAAGAACATCATAGGAATATGCAGGATCTTAGACAATTGGTAATAGAAGGGATAAGGGAAGCTGTGCCAAAATCACAGAATATAAGGCTTTTGAAAAAAAAATGAATCTCCTTCTCAGTTCCTAGAAAGAATTAGGAGATATTCAGGATCCTGTTAAAGAGGTTAAATCAAAATGAAGGTTGTTAGTGAACCATTGGTTTCTGGGGGTGCTCAAGACCCCAAGGTGCCCACACGCTGGGTCCTGCTGAAGGAATTTGACTTGGGCCTTCTCGGCCAAGGGAGGGGATGGGGTTTGTTGGAGGTTCACCATGACGGGTTGTCTTGGGTGGTCCCACCCCTTTGTGATGCCTGTCAGGTGGGCCAGACATAGTCTGGGCTGAGCTAGATTGAATCTGAGCACCTTCAAGGAGGCAAGATGGAGATTATATACACAAAAATTGTAGGAGGCATTGAGGGGTGGTCTGGGGTGACTAGAGGAGGGCTTTAGGAAGGGTCTTGGGGAGGAGTCTAAGGAGGACGAGATGAGGTCAGACTCCAGCAACCAGGAGAATGGAATTGGGGGTTGGAAGTAGCTGAAGGACTGGATATTGATAGTATCAAGGGTGGGAAGTAGCTGGACAATAAAGAGCAAGGCTAGGTAGAGATTTGGGCCTAATGATAATGTAAGGCTTATGGCCTTAGGGGAAGGCCAGATCCAGTTGGAAGATTCAAGGACAGTTCGAGGGGGCTCCCAAAGACTGTATTCCAGATTGAAGGGGGTTCCCAGAGACTGTGCCCTCATCACTGTGGCCCAAGGGATGCTAAAAGTAAAGTTTGTCACTAGGGTATGGCCAGATATAAATAAGAAATTGCGAGAGATGGAGTGAGAGACCAATAGGCGAATTATTGAGAGGCTCAGAAAGTGTATGTAAGGTGGGAGGATGAAAGACAGAAACAGAAAGCTCAGGTCATGGCCAATACTATGAGGGAAATTATGAGGAAGCAAGAAGGAAGAGGGGATCATAAACAATCCTTAAGGGAGAATCTCAAAGGGCACAGGGCTTCAGGATATAAAAGAGATGTGGGTAAATGGGCAGGTAGGACAGTCTGTTACTATTGTAATAAAGGACATTTTAAGAGAGAGTGTCCTGAGTTAAGAAAGGAAGAACAGGTAGCTCCCCTTCTCACTTTTGAGGAAGAAGACTATTGGGGTCTGGGGTTCTTTCTCTCTACACCCAGCTGAGAACCCCTAGTAAACCTAAAGTTTGGGGATCATAAAGAAGACATAATATTCTTGGTAGACAGGGACAGAGAGAACTTCCCTTTGTATACCACCCGTTGGGGTAAAAATTGGGAGAAAAATCCTAAAGGTTATGGGAGTTACGGGTGAGGATTTCCAGATACTGATCTTAGACTGGACCCCTATCTATTGGAAGGGTCAACAGGTTTTCGCTCAATTTTTATATGTACCAGAAGTAATAGGATCAACAATTCCTATATGTGGTAATCTGGAAGTGCAATTGATGTCATCTGAAATTTATTGTTTCTGTATTTCTAAAAATTCTCTTAGATTGTGAAGTTTGAGAAGAGCATTGTGATTTTAATCTGAATTTGATATATGTGAATTGGGTGCTTTTAAAGGATGTGATGAAAATTTGATAATTCTAAACTGTCATATTTGGTTTAGAAATGTATTTACCTAGACTGAGATGGGTACTTCAAATTTTACATACATAATAATGTTTAGGGCATTATTACAGTATATTAGGGCCACATTAGGTTAAGAAGTTGGACAATTGCTATAACCTAACTACAAAGGCCTTGTTGGGTCCTCTTGTCAATTCAGGATACATTGTGAACAGTTAGAAATGTGGCTTTATAAATTTTCTTACAATGCTAAGAGCATTGGGCCTTAGAAATGAAAATGTTACCACTAGCGATTAAAATAATTTCTCTTGTAATCTAGAGGTTAGATTAAGAATTGTACTTAGTTAAGAAATTGATGTTAAGTGGACCAAGGATTTCTAGATATTCAATCTTGTGCAAAGTTTTCAGGGTAGAGGGATTCCTATGGACAAAGGGCATGTAATGTATAGAAACTAAGTGTTCTCCCCATTACAACACCTTTTTGACTAAAGAATTTTGTGATATATGGAAATTGTGTAATAACAAAGAATTGAGTTGTTATAATACTTTGAAAAATACAGGGGTGTGATTTTCAAGGCTGTATCATCTAAAGATATATTTATGTATGTTAATCTGAAGGTTTATGGACTAATTGGTGATGGCACTTTGGGAATTTGAATTAATCCCAATGTTTAAAGGTTATTTGGCTTTAAGAAGGAGACACATCTCATTTTGGAGCTGTCCAAATAATTATTCTTACAATTTTTAGAAGGCCTGCTGAATTTCTACCTGTAAGCTAATTGGTTGCAGTTCAAACCTATGGAGACTGGGTGCTGATTAAATCCTGGAAAGAAAATAAGCTTCAGCCCAGCTGGGAGGGACCGTTCCAGGTACTTCTCACTACAGAGACTGCTATACGAACTGTTGAGAAAGGGTGGACTCATTACACCAAGGTAAAAGGACCTGTGAGGGGAATCCTAAGAATGGACTATTAAGGACAATTCTGACCCCTTGAAGATTATTCTACACCGGAAGGGAGAGGGACACTGGGAGAGAACGAACTCATAACCTTTGTATTAATATTGTTTCCATTATCTTGTTAATCGTTCAGTATATACCAGCTTCAATGAAGGATGGAGGGATTATTCCACTAGTTGAAAATCAGAGAAGGTTTTTATACAATCAGCTATGCTCCACAGGTTTCCATAATATTGGGTTTAGAGGAATTCCCAGCTCCCCATGTTCATATCTAATGCTACTAGTGTGGTCACATGAACCTCCTTGCAGCTGTACCAGGGGATGGTCATAGAGATATGAACACGTCTACAAATAATGTTTCCAGTAAAATTTGTAGTCATGATCAAAGTGGGCCAGAGGCAGCAAAATGGCACCATCTGCCTGTCAGTGACTTGATTTGTGATCCTGACTAAGCCATTTAACCTCATTCATTCTCAGTTTCCTCTCTTATAAAATACAGACAATGTCACTTACCAGAGAGGATGGCGCCAGAATAAATGGAGTTATTGATTCTTTTTGCAGGCCCACCAACAGCCTGCTCCCTGTGTGTATGTGTGCATGTATATGCATGTGTGTGCATGTGTGTGTGCATGTGTATATGTGTGACAAGGGTAGGAGGTCAGTAGTATTTTCTATCACACATCAGCATACCATAAGCAACCTCATACTCACTAATTTGGTGAGATTGCCCTCTACCCTGCTAAGGGATATCACTACAGAGTCGCTTCAATGACTTTCACATATTCTCTAGGCTGGACATCTTTGAAAGGGACCCAAGTCCACTATATGCCCACAGCATAAGGGCAGTAATTTGGCAGGTGATCACAGAAAAGCAATATCCACCTTAAGTGAAAGCTACCACCCATTGGTCACAGGCCTCCAGAAGAGAAGAGAACAACTACAATCAATAAAGCCATCATCATCACCATCATCAATACCAATGGAATGTATCAGATGCCTAATTCTGCATGATAGGTACATAGACAACAGACATAATCCTAGGCCTCTGGGATTGCACAAGGTAAGACAATTTGTTGCAGTTGTATACCGCTTTAAAGTTTACAAATCATTTTTGTATATTATTTGATCCTCACACCAACTCTTTAAGGAAATTGATATTATTTTTACATTTTACAGATGAAGAAACTGAGGCTCAGGATTAAACACTAGGTCTCACTGACTCTGAGTCCAGCACTCTAACTGCCCATGGTATGTACTTCAGGTTGCCATGGAGAGATCCAAAAGAAATACTTCAAAAATTGGACTAGTTTTATTAGAGTGATTACTCCTTTCCTCTGGGCAGATGACATTAGAATAAGTTGCAAATAGATAGGCATAGACATTCATTAAGTACAATGACACAAAGTGAGTGAAGTGAATAATGGAGATATGAAGGGAAAAATGATATGTACATATCATATATATATATACATATATGATGGAGATAATGGGAAGCAATTTTGAGAGTTGCATATCTATACTGGACAGAACAATAGGAAGTGTTCATTTCCCATCCAATTCAGGAAGATTATCATAGAGTGGGAAGAGTTTCACAATTGCTTACAAGACAACCATTAGATGATTAGGGAGTTAGGGAGCACTTGGAATATAATGGGTCTCAACAAATAAATGCTGATTGAATGAATGATTTGAATGTGGATGCACTGCCAACATATAACATGACTTTAAAAACTACTATAAAAATGATAGCATTTGTGTAGTGCTATAATGTTTAAAACTCATTTGATAATTGTGATTTCATTTTCTTTCAATAAGCTTTTATTAAGCACCTAATGTGTTCCAGACATGGCAGTAGGTAGGGGAAAAGATGATATGAAAATATATAAGTAAATATCCATTAGAATGTATGCTTCTTTAGGATTGGGATGTTTTCACTTTTTCTTTGTGTCCACAGAGTATAATACAGTTCCTGGACAGAAAGAAAGAAACAAACATTTAAGTATTATATGCCAGGCACTATGTGCCAGGCACTGTGCTAAGTGCTTTAGAAATATTATGATGTTTGATCCTCACAAGAAGTTTTGGGTTATGGACTAATATTAATCCCATTTTACAGTTAAGGAAACTGAGGCAGATAGTGGTTTTACACACAAATAGTAAGTGTTTGAGGCTTGATCTGGACTCAAGTCTTCCTATCCCTGCCCATAACACAAAAACCTCTTAATAAATGCTTGTGGATTGATTTTCTGATAAATACAATATAATTTTCCAGGGGATGTCATTAGCATCTGGGGGATCAGAGAAAGCATCGTATGGAATGTGGCCCATTAGTGAGCTTTGAAACAAGCCAGGAAATCTAAGATGCAAAACTGAGGAAGGGTGTGTTCCAACTATGGCAGCAGATGAAAGCAGGGCAGGGGACTATTTTATAATTGGAATTATAAAAAGAGGTTCAAAAGATGTGAGTAGTACAAACGTTCAAAGAAGACAATTCCCCTAACTATGCATGTCACCTGAGACAAGTCCCTTCACCTCTCTAGGAATCAATTTCCTCATTTGTAAAATGAATGGTTGAGCTGGGTTATCTCTAAGGTTGAGTAGATGTAGTTGAGATGCAGGGAAGTAGGGAGTGAGGATCCAGTATGTGGGGAGTATTCAGCAATGTGCCTTAATCCTGGTTAGCTGATTACGTGAATTATGTTCAGGGCATCATTTCCCCTTCATCTTTTTATCTTTTAATTTCAATAAATGAACAAGTTGAAGAAGAGAAAAACCTCTCTAGCCAGTTGAGAATCTTGTGGTTACTTTATATTACTTGCTATTTCAGATGAACTTCAAATTAATAAGGTTTTATTACATTGAAATTGTGTTAAATCTCATTAGAAGGTGCCAGGTATTTCATATTATTTTGTATTGTGAACTTCTAACATGCAATAATAGAAGCCCATTGAAATATTAAGAGGGTAAATCAACCAAGTATTAGATGCCTTGGAAGTTCAAGAATTTTCAAGTACTATCAAAATTCAATACCAAGACCAATGCTAAAGAATGCTGTGAAATAGATAAAACCGGACTTCAGTGCCCTTTATCCTCTTCTTTTAGCCTCATTTGGAAGTCTCTCTTCTCTGAAGAAAGACGTTCAATGGTCTGATATTACTTTAGGATTGCCTAGTGTTATCTGATGAAATGTCCAATCTGGTTATATAATGCCCTGTGCTCAGAATAGTTCTCATCTTTCCATTGAAACTTGACTTTTGCTCTGTCTCATTACTCCAGGGCTTGACAGACCTATAACTATGACAGGTGGGCTGGGGAATTATTGTAGGTCATCAACATTTACAGAGAATTAAATTTAAATTGATGTTATTAAAAATGAACAAACTTTGAAAATCATAATATTTAAATTGTTCAGCATTTTTATTCCTTCTGTGGGTTAGAAACTGTCAAGAAAACTCAGATAAACTAGGGAGCTATTAACTGGTATACTTCATTTTGTAATTCAATACAAGAGAGTTCCTACTGTGTCCACTCCTCATTGTTCCTACTTCTTTAGTGGACTGCCTAGAAGCAGTCAGACGGTGCAGGGTCTCTATCTCTCTGTCTCTGTCTCTCTCTGTCTCTCTCTCTTTGTCTCTCTCTCTGTCTCTCTCTCTCTCTCTGTCTCTCTCTCTCTCTCTCTCTCTCTCTCTCTCTCTCTGTCTCTCTCTCTGTCTGTCTCTCTCTCTCTCACACATACACACACACACACACACACACACACACACGCATATACACACATAGAAAGTGCTGTCACATGGTCTTTCCCTCCCCAAGACTGATTTTAGTACAATTCTTGCTTTTTTTTTGGTGATTCTTGCTTCTGGCTTCAAAATTATCGACTTTAGCTTTGGGAACCTCTTCCCTTTCATTAGTCAAAGGAGTGCTTAAACAAAATACAACCTCCTCTTATGACATGGTAACTACTTTATATTTTATCTCTGATTATGCAATGCCTTAACCTAGGTAGAGTAGTGGGAATATGAAGCATTACAAGGGACTGGTCAGTGAATCAGTCAATAAGCGTTTCTAAAGTTCCTAATATGAGCCAGACGTTGTATTAAGCAGTGAGGATACAAAGAAAAGCAAAATACAGTCCCTACTATTATTCAGTCTACTGGGGTGGGGCAACATACAAGCAACTATTCACAAGCAAGACTTATACAGGATAAAATGGAGATCATTACTTGCAACCTGAAAGAAGTCAGGATGCTGAGATGAGGAGTGAGAGACTCACTGACTGGAGGGCAGCCAATGAAAAAGTGTGGAGTCAGGAGGTGGAGCAATGTGTTTAAGGAACAGCAAGGAAGCCAGTATCACTGAATCACAGACTGCACTGGAGGAGCAAAATGGAAGAAGATTGGAAAGGTGAGAGTGGGTCCAGGTTACAAAGGGCCTTGAATGTCAAATAAAGGATTTTATATTTGATCCTGGGGTAATAATGAGTGGTTAGACCTTTAACTTTAGAAAGATCACTTTGATAGCAGGGTGAAAGATGGACTGAAGTGGGGAGAGACTTGAGGCAGAGAGACCAATATTCAGAGTACTGTAATGCTCCAGGAATGAGGTGATGAGGGTCTAAATAAGAGACATTATGAAGGTAAAATTCTAAAGGACTTGGTACAGATGGGTTTGGGGAATGGAAAACACAGAAAGCAGTAGAGCATGATAACTAGGCTGCAAGCCTGGGTGACTGGGAGAATAGTGGTACTCTCAAGAGTAATAGGGATATACTGAAGATGGGAGGGGTTTGGGGGAAAAGATAATGTATTCAGTTTGGGGCATGTTGGCTTTAAAATGTCTATTCAATATTGAGTTCAAGGTGTCCCAAATGCAGTTTCCTAAGACACCATGTCTATAATATATAAAGAGAGAATTAAAAGAAGAGTTTGGTGTCTTACAAAATAGCTGCATGAAATGTATTGAAATCTCTCCTCTGTCTTGTTTCCTGAGTTCATTCTGACTTTTGCTCTTTTCCCTGGCCTTCTCCTGGCTCATTCTGAGTTTTAGAAAGGGATGGAGAGTGAGTGAGGTGGAACAAATCTGTGTCCTTCACTCTCATCCTCCAATCTATCCCCTGATTTTTTTTTCTTCTTCTGAAGTCTCAGTCAGCTCTCTTTAGCTTTCTGAATAAGATGTCTCTCTTCATTTCTTCGTTTTATTCCACATTAAACTTCTCTTCAGCTGCTCCATAAATCTGGCCATGCTTTGTGTAAAAGGTTTTGCAGCAGCCCATGCTTTAGAATACAGAATGCCTGTAGTTCCTTAGAAAATGAACTCACCAGCACTTTTCAGGAATTACAAGAGACCACCTTTTCCCACGGAACTGAATTTTTTCCCCTTATTTAATTAAGTAATATGTTTTGACAAGCTATTAGAAACAGATATACTTTTGGTATTAAACATTTTTAAAAATAATTTTGTTCCAGCATCACAGAAATATTTATCACTTGGCCACGTGCTTTGGCATACCCTTGTTATGGGTCTCCATATCCACCGAGAATGTGATGAAAATATTATGTCCAATGTTAGTTAATACAATACATGAATCAAAAAAAAATTAGTAAGCAGAAAGTCTGTTAAAGCTTTCATCATAGAATTACAAGATCACATATTCCAGGCTGGAATAGACCATAGAGATAATCAGGTCCAACTCCTCCATTTTACAGATAAGTAAACTGAGATGCAGAGAACTTAAGTAAATTGTACAGTGTGGGACAGCTAGTCTGAGGCAAGATTTGAATCTATGATTTGCTAAGTCAAAGTCCAGGGTCTGAGACAACTGAAATAACTTCCTGATAAGTTTTCCTTACCTCTACTCTTTTATTTTTTTCTAATCTATTCTCCCATTCATCAGGTTAATTCTCAATTCACTTAAATAAATATTATTAAACATCTACTCCAAAACAATAAAACAACCCTTCTTCTCAAGAAACTTGCATTTCCGCTCATCAGTTTATACCACTGCTCAGGAAAAGTTCGTTGCCTTTATTGCCTATATAACCAAGTTCAAATTCAGTATTGTAGTGGTTAAGGTCCATCATAATCCTCTGAACACATTACCTATCTAACTCTTATCTCCCCCTAGTCACATAAATGGAGCTCATTTTTGAGTCAGGCTAGTCTCACTGCCCCCTAAACTTCACCTCCTACTTGAATGCACTGTCTCAATATCCTCTATGACTATTTGAGTCCTAACCCATCTTTCAAGTCTCTGCTCAAGTTTCATTTTAAAACAATGAAGACTTCCTCAACTTATCTGATTAGCAAATTTCTCTTCCCCGCCCCAAATCTTAGAATCCTGAGTTACACCTGCCAGGATGAAAATCTCTTTTTCCTGTGCTAGTCCCCCACCTCCTTTGATCTCTTATGTACCTTAATGCCTGTTGATAGCTTACACTTTACAAAGTCACTATCCTACCCCAACTTCCACTTCCATCATGCCCTCTGGAACCTCCATTTCTTTCTATCATGACTTCCCTTCACCCTACATTTCTTCCTCTCATAGTCTGCCTTCCCATATTTTTCTAAATCCATCAACTCATCATTTCCTGCACCACAGAAATATTCCAACCTTATACTGTCTAGTTATTTTAGATAGTCTAAAACAAGATTGATTAATATTGCTGACATATAGTGTTTTCCCTACTTTTCTGTTTTGATTAAATCTATTTTAGCTTTAACTTTCTCTCAGATCATGATTACTACCCCGGCTTTTTATTCCTAATAAATTCTGATCCTAATCTTTATTTTATGCTTATGTGTATCTCTTACTTTCTATTCATCCTGACTGCTCTACTTTACTCCTACCCCCTGCCCTGTCCTCCTATTACTTAATCTACCCCCCCCAAAAGATCCCTCCCTTATTCTCTCCCCTGACCTTATCCCATTACACTCTTGTTTCTCTCTGAATTTCAAAGCCTTTTATAGCTTTCCAAATATTATAGCCTTATTCCCTCTTTATCCCATTCCCATTAATCTAGACACTCTTCTATACCCCCATTATCCTATTCCCTCACCCTCTTATTTCTTTATAAATTTAGAAGACTTTTATTCCCTATAAATGTGTATATTGTTCTCTCTTTAACCCAGATCTGATGTGAGTATGGTTCCCTCTAAAAATCCCTCCCTTATCTTCTCACCCCTCCCTCCTACTACCTTAGTCTTTTATTTCTTTCTGAATTTAGAAGACTTTTATACCTTTATATGTATAGGTTATATGTATATGTATTTATTTTTAATATATATTATAAATACGATGTATATTTAATACGATGTATTATAAATAAATATACATGCACACACACACACACACACACACACACACACACACACACACACACATATATATATATATATATATATATATATATATATATATATATATATATATATATAAAGACATATATGTCTTTTTCCCTTTTTAACCCATTCCCCTCAAGAGTAGGGCTCCAGAACTACCAACTGTCCTCCACCTTCTAATTATTTTGTGTCAGTGCTTCCTCCTACACCTCATTTGTATAAGATAATTGCTCTTTTTGCCTTTTCTAAATGGTTTTACTTTTTAGAATCACATCATACTTACCCCAATGTTTCTTTCCCACTATCCAATTGCAAATAACAATCTTAGACATACAGTTTACATTTCCTCATGTAAAAAGTAAAGAGTCTATCTTTATTGAGTCCCCTGTAATGTCTTTGATATGTACCTTATATTTCTCTGGGATTTGTATGTAAATTTTTCAATTAACTTCACTTTTTTGGAACAAAATTCTGAAAGCCTAGCAATTCATTGAATGTTCTTTTTTCATTCAGCATTATATTTAACTTTGTGGGGTATGATGTTTTTGACCACAACCCTAGTTCTTTTGATTTTTTTTTCATTCTTTATATCTTGTTTTATTATTTCTTGGTCTCTTATAACTTCACTGGTTTCCCCTTGCCCAATTCTAATTTTCAAGGAGTCCTTTTCTTTCTTAAAATTCTGGATCTCATTTCCTTCTTTGGATCTGGATCTCATTGACCTTCTTTTCATAATCTTCTTGTTTTTCTTGGATTGTTCCTATTTTTTTTAGTTTTTCCTCAATCTCTCTCATTTGATTTTTTAAGTCTTTTTAAAGTTCTTCTATGAATTCTTTTTGGGCAGGTGATATTTGACATTACTCTTTAGGGTATTAAAAGCTTTTTTTTTGCTTGTTTATTTCAGTATCCTCCTCTGAAGGTGAAACCCAGTCTTGTCTATTCCCATAGTAACTTCCTATGCTTGGGTCCCCTTTGCCTGTTCATTTTTTTTAAATTTGTAACAGCTTATTATCGTAATCACCTCTACTCCTGGGGTATTAGGAATGGTCCTCTGGCCTCAGATCCTCTATCAGTTCTCCCCTCTGGTCTGGAACTGAAACCAAGAGAAGGAGGGCATGATTTGCACAACTGTGGTAGCTCCAGATTGATTTATTTTTGTTTCTCTCATAAGCTTCTTTGCTTTTAAATCTCCCTCTCTCTCACTCCTGGTAAACCTCTTATTTGTTCTCATTGTAACCCCCCATCATCTCATCCCTCTCTGTCATTCCATCTCATCACCCCAGCTCTGCCCCTATTTTCTTGTCTTTGCACTCTTGACCCTATAGTTAACCAATTCACCTGTATCTCTCTATCCTTAAATTATTCACTCCCACATAATAGCCCTGCTCATGTTTTGCCAAATTTCAACTCTGTTACCCTTAATATCTACTTTCTCTGCTTCCATTTAGGTGCTGACAAATATCAATAAAATGTGTCACATAAGCCTTCTAACTGGGTCAACTACAAACTTGTTTTATACAATCTCAGCTGGACCATAGCTGTTGTGTAATAATTCTTGCATTCTTCCATACTGATTGCCTATCATAGTATCCATAAAAGCTATTTGAAACATCTTCTTTCCTCAACCCCACTACCACATGCCATTCTATGCTTCTCCTCATGGAGGACTTTGCCTCCAACATTACTGAAAAAAAAATTGCTTCTGCAATATGAGCTCACTTTTTTTCCTAACTCTAGGGCTCATAAATGCAATAATAATAATATTTTTGTCCTTGCCCAGACTAATCCCTCACTTTATTGTCTTCACCCCATCCCTCCTCAACTTCTTTATACTTTTTCTTAGTTTCCTCATTAGCTGCCATGCATTCAATTAACAACTCTAAGCAGATGATTCACAGCTACATATCTAGTATTAGTCTCTCTCCTGAGTTCTAGCACTGCATTCCAAAGCAGGTTTTCACCTGGTCTACTGTTAGCATCTCAAACTCAACATGTACAAAATGAAACTCGTTAAGCACTTAACAAATTATTCTTGATTGTTTGATTCCCCTCACAAGCTAATCCTCCTCCAAACTTCCATATTTCTACTGGTCAGCCAGCTTAGTAACCACAGTCATATTTAACTCTTCTTTCTCCCTAAATCTGTACCCAGTCATTTACAAATGACTTTGATTCTACCTCTCCAATACCTTTTATGCTCATCCTCTCATTTTCAAATCATTATCTCATCAAAGCGCTGTAGGAGGTATTAAAAGAAATAGGCACTAAGTATATATCTTGAAGCTCACAGGGTCTGGGGCCCTATGGACCTTAAAGATCACCCAGTCATAAACGATTTTCTAGACGTGGTCTCTGTCCTCATTAGCTCTTTAGAGAGATGGAACAGAGAACCATGAAAAGCTAACTGGTAATATAGAGGTACACATAAATACCAAATGTGTGTATAGAGTGATACAGGAATTCAGAAGATCGCACTGCATGTTGGAGTGGTCAGAGAATGGTTAGAAAAGCACTGAGAAACTTAACTACCCTGAAATACAAGCTAGGATTTAGACAGGTGGAGTGGAGTAGAAAGAAAAGCATTCCCAGAGGAATAATATAGTCATAATAAAACATGAGAAGAGACTGTAAGCTCCTCAAGGAGGGAACATTTTTGTTTCTGTCTTTTTGCCCCCCTATCTGGGCCTAGTAACTTTAGTGTAATTATTTTAAAATATTTGGTTCATTGAATTGAAAAGGGGTAGTGGGTTCCTTCTCCTTAAAGGTTTATAGCCAGAGTCTTGGTATTGGGTATGCTGTAGTGGGGGTTCCCTTCAGTTATGGAGTGGACTAGATGACCATTGGGGTCCCTTTCAACTCTTTAAATGATTCCATAAACCCCGTAGTTAAATGTACTAGGCATGTTTATGGTAGAGGAAATAGGCAAATATGACTAGAGTGGGAGCTTCATTTTAGATAAGGATGGGAGTGTCAATAAATTCTAATTTAATAAGCATGTATTAAATGCAACTGTGTTCAAGTGTCCATGCTGGGCATAGGGGATAATTATTTGTGTATTTTGGTTGCATGAATATTCCTTCTACCTCAACAATCCAATTTAATCAATTTCATTTCAAAATAAAGGACACTGGTTGTGGAGTCAGGAGATCTAGGTTCAAATCCATCCTGTGACTCTTAAATGTAGGATGTTAGGTAAGTCATTTAACCTCTCTGGACCTCAATTTCCTCATTTGTAAAATGAAGGGGTAAGACTAGATGGCATTTGAAGGATGGAAGAAAACAATTAACTGAATACCTACTATGTGCCAGGTATTGGGCTAAGCACTACAAATGTTATGTCATTTGGTTTTCATAATAACCTTTAGAGATAGGTAGTATTATCCCCATTTCAGAGCAGACACTCTGAAAGCATGTGAAGACTTCCCCCTGTGGAATGGGCAGATGAGAACAATTTGTTCCAATGGCCAAGAAGGTAGTTCAAGCAGGCACTGTGGAATGCTTAAAGTTTGGTCAGTCATCAAAGACACTGAGGTCATCCACTGCATCCTGTGCCATTGCCAGGCATCTGGACTTTTGGCTTGCCACTAGACTTCAATGACTCTGGAAGAGACAGTGGAGCTGACAGTTTTGTGTAACTACCTCACTTAAATCCAATTCACACAGAAGTCAAGACATCACACTACAATGCCATTAGTCCTCTTCAAAAGTGGAGGACAAAAAACAGCCCTATCTTATATTTGAGGAATCTAAGGCAGAAAGACATTAAGTAATTTGCCTAGGCTCACCCAACTAGTAACTGTCTGAGGCTGGATTTGAATGCAGGTCGTCCTCCTTACTACAAACCCAGCACTCTCTGCACTAGCATAAGCATTCTTAATTACTTCAATCAGTGCATATATGGTGTGAACTCAAATTTGGCTTAAATGTTTTATCAGCTATTTGCTCATAAGGTCATAGATTTAGAGCTAGAAGGAACCACAGAAATCAAATAATCTAACCCCAATTTTCATTTTATTTTTGCATTCTAGACAACATGGTTCTTTGCACAAGTCATAGTTTCTGAACTGTGTCAGGAGAAAGAGTTACGTACACATAAATAACCACATACGTACACACACAGGGAGTGATGTTTTAGATTAAGTGTATAGGATAGTAGAGTATGTCTGTCTTAAATCAGATGATATGGTTTAATTTTATTTGAATTTTATTTCAATATTTTCAGCTGTCCCTTACTCTTAGGTGTGGCTGGAGCTAGCTAGTGGGAGCCTATTTTTAAACTTTCACTGTGAATATTGAACTACATTGAATATCTTTGAACACTACAAATCAAAGCTTGATTTATTGTGTTGTTGATTGTCTAGACTTAAGAAAGTGATGGAAAAAATGTTAATAATGCAAATTAAACTTAAAAGTGTTCCATGCCATTTTTGCAGATTTGGTGGTTAAACATTTACTGTAACCCTCCTGCATAAGGGTACCGCCCTAGGTCAGGCCCTCAGCCAAGACTACTGCACCAGCTGTCTAAGTAATCTTCCTGCCTCGTATCTCTCCACTCTCCAATCCATCCTAAACAAAGATGCCAAAGTGGTTTTCCTGAAGTGTAGTTTGAGCATATTGGCCCTTACTCAATAAACTCTAGTTTCTCCCTATTACTTCAAGGATCAAAAATAAACTCCTGTGATTGGCATTTATTTTGAGCTCTTTGCAAGTGACCCTAACTGACATAGGAGTGATTGATGACATTCAAATGGAGGGGATCAGGGAAGTCTGATGGAGTCACATGTTCTAGGATCATAGAAACAGAGATTTAGAGCTAGAAGGAAACTTAGAGGCCCTCAAATTTACCCCTGTCATTTCATAACCTTATTATACCTTTCTCCCTTCCATATTTGCTACAGTTTAGCCAAGTCTTTTTTATTTTTATTACTCATCCTTGATACTCTATATCACATCTCTGTAAAACTGCACTAACACTCCTCTCCCTGGAGTTCACTTCCTCTTTACCTTTGTCTCTTAAAATCCCCACTTTCCTTTTTAAAAAATTATTTATTTTATTCTAAACTTAAGAAATAAAACAAGCATTTCTGTAACATGGTAGATGATTGCACATGAAACTGAAAATCTATTATGTACAACTTGAGTTTCCTCTTAAATATATAATAAAATTATCATGTAATTTTCTTTTTTTTTCTTTTTTTTCTCTCCCCACCCTAGAGATGACTACCATTAGGCACAAATATATATGCATGTGTATGTGTATATACATATATATATATATATTTGTATATATGTGTTTATGCATACATATACATACATACATATATTTGTATGTATGTAAAAGCATTCTATACATATTTCTATTCATCAGTTCTTTCTCTAGATGCAGACAGTGTCCTGCAGTTATATGTTTTTGTAGTTAATTTAGGTTTATATAATAGCATATATTACTTATTTACTCAGAGTTATTCTTAAAATAATATTTTTGCTATATACAACATTGTCTTGCCACTTTCCTTCAAAGGTCAAGTTAAATACTATCTTAGAAGATAGTATAAGATATATAAGGCTTTTCCTTATACCCCCCACACACACATCTGCTAGTACCTTTCCCCTCCAAATTACCTCCTGTCTAGTTTGTAGCTATATTCTGTACCCCTTTAAATGTGTA
Source organism: Trichosurus vulpecula (assembly GCF_011100635.1). Classification (NCBI taxonomy): domain Eukaryota; kingdom Metazoa; phylum Chordata; class Mammalia; order Diprotodontia; family Phalangeridae; genus Trichosurus; species Trichosurus vulpecula. Next base: position 48,663,800 of record NC_050576.1, read on the forward strand.
TAGTATTTCTCCTTCCTGGATTGCAAATTCCTTCACTATGGTGATTTTGGCTTTGCATCCCAAGCACTTAGCACAATGCCTGGCACATGATGTGGTTGAATTGTTCAGTCATGTCTGACTTTTTGTGACCCCATGGACCAAAGGATGCAGATACTGTCCATGGAGTTTTCTTGACGATGATGCTGGAGTGGTTTGCCATTTCCTTCAAACAGGGGTTCAATGACTTGCCCAGAGTCACACAACTAGTTAGTGTCTAAGGGCAGTCTGGCACATAGTAAGGCATTTAATAAAGTTTGTTGGTTCATTGTTTTGACCCAAATCATAACTAACTCCTACTGAGTCACTCACAGATATACATACATCCAAACATTCATTACAGACACTTTACAATTTGTTTTTCAATGGGGTTTATCTTCCTGGCTTGGAAGGAGTTATCGGTATTTGACCTACGAATCTTGACAATCAGATGAAAGACAGAGTCAAAATCCAATACTCCATCCCCTCACACCCTTCAGTTCTACTAACAACCAGGCTGTGTTTATTGTTTCTCCAGAAGAGAGTGAGTAACAGCAGAAGTATGGAATGATGATGCCAGGTGGTCTAGCATCCTAGAGGTCAGATGAGTGAACTGGCAGAACATCTTAAAATATGCTACTTTGTCAGAATGATTGGCAGGGCTGTTCTGTGCATAAAATCCCACATTTCTCTGAATGCTAAGTTACTTGTCAAGAAGTCATTTTGCCATTTTTTTGCCTTGTGTCATGTAAGATTCCTTGAAGCAACTAAAAAAACAGCCATAATCCATTTGATTTTCTGCCTTCCCACGAGGCAAACTTTTGACAGATGATAAATAGCAACGGCTGACAATCATCAATGTGAAGCTATCATGCTTTTACATTAAATACAAAAACAGAGTTGTAAAGTCACCAGGGAGAAGACTTTTGACACATAAGAGACAAATATATAATCCTCAGAACTAAATCACTGTTGGGATCTAAGCAAGCGCAACAAAGCCCAGCTGCTTTTACAAAGTCAAACTAAAGCTAACTTTGATACTGGGGGCCTCGTACGTGTTCCCATCCAGGGCACCATGATGCTTCACCGGGAGTTATTGCTCAACATGCAAACATCGGTGACTGCATGAGCACAGGGGCAATACCCATTTTATCATCCATCTTGTCTCCTTTAATTAAGGCCCCAAAGATGACTATTAAAACAATTACAAAAGACTGTGAAAGTCTGGCAATTAAGGTAGAGGAATATAGCTTTGAATAAAAGGACTTTGGCTCATCCCATTCCTATACTTCCATCAAGTGAAATCAAATCGAGTCAATAAGAATGTATTTCATACTTACCTCCTGCCAGGCACTGTTGAGAATCCAAATATTAAATATATTTGGAAAGTTTAGACTCAAATTGGGGAAAACAGCATTTAAAAGGAAGCTGAAAAATTAGAGGAGGAAGAGGAGAGAATGCCTCACCCTTAGGTGAAGGTGGAAAGGAGTGAAATCTGGAAATAAAAACAGGCAAAAGTCCAGAGCCACACACAGAGCAGGGGCAGACTCTTGATTTCATTCACCAAGCTGGGTAGAAGCACCTTTTCCTGATATAGACCAGAATTTCCTCTGCGATGCAACAACTCTGAGACTTGCCTGGGAACCCCAAGAGTTGAATTTGCATTCCCTTGGTGACACAGCTATGTTTGTGTTAATAGCAGAGCTTCACACAGGTCTTCTCGATTTCAAGGCCAGCCTCCCATGTACAGTAGACACTCCAAAGATAATTTGCTGAAAGAATGAAAAAAATAGTACAGAGGAAAAAATACTACATTTGGAGTTAGGGGACTAGGATTCCAATCTTGCCTCTACTATGCTATTTGATACCTGTGGGATATTAGGCAGGCTACTTTATGTCTCTTGCCCTCAATTTTCTCCTTTGTAAGATGAAAGAGACCTCTGTGGTTTCTTCCAGTACTAAGTTTATGGTCCTAAAGCCCTGTGAAGGAAATGGTCAAGTATCTTAATTGTTCATCAGCAGAGGGAAGTTGTTTGAAGAGTGACTTCTTTCTAGTCTGCCCTCTCTCCCTCTTCAACCGTTGATGAGTAATCAGGAGAGTTCTCAGATCATTATTTTCCTTAAGGTTAGCTTGCCCGAAGCTCTATGACACTTACTTCAAGTTATCTGGACAATTTAGTCACCCAAAGCCCCCCTGGGAGCTCGTTTCTACCTCAAATTATGTTTTTTTCTGTACTTTGGATTAAGTGAATGATTTTAATAGGGACATCTTATCTAACTGGCGGGGGAATAGCAGTTACTTCAAATTTCATGGTATTCTGAATGATCCTGATATCAAATTAACAAGGTTTTACTGCAGACTGTTTACTTACCCAATTAGTAATACACTGGTCCTTTGAATTTTATCTAAGCTTGCTTTTTGCTGCCTTTTTCTCTCAGTTGTCTCCTGGGAGGGGAAAAATGGGTTGAGCAAAGGTAAGGATTTTTTTTCCTCTCCTTTAAGACCACTCCTCTCTCCTTTCTTTATTCCCTCCAGAGAAGGCCAGAGACACAAGAGACAAAGATGGCAACACAGAGAGAAAAACAGAGAGACAGCTAGAGATTTTCACAGTTCTACATTTCTAGGACATGACTAATTGCCAAGATCCTTGGCCATGATCTCTGGCACTGGAGCCCAAAGGGAAGGTCTGGGAAATTGAGTTTATGCTATATAGAAACTGAGTCAAGCTATGAACTAAGAGTATGAGGTGGTACAGATAGTGTGGAGGGAATTATGCCTTTGATGTTGGGTCAGGATATTTTGATGTTTATTTTTGGCAAATATTCCTTTGTAAAAGTTAACCTGACTTAAGTGGATAAATGGAACTGAGGGTCAGCAAACCACTCTAAAATTGGAGGAACCTCATTGATGGGGCCAGGTCCAGTAGTAGAGAACATAGACACTGAAAATCTCCTTAAGGATACCAAAGAACCCTATGGGAGGAGGGCAATGTTACTTAGCTGACTGCTGTGCAGTGGGCACCAGGGTAATCACTCTCTCACAGAAAAAAGCTGTACCTAGTAAGAGAGTCTTTTCAACGTCTGTCTCTATAAATCAAAGACAAAGCTTAAATGACACCCCCTAAGACTCTGGTCCTCTTCATCCTTTGCATTATTTCATTTTTAGAAGAAGGAGCTAAGAAGAGGAGAATGGTAAGGATTTGTGATTTAATTAATGTAGGAAACTGCTAGTGTAGAAACTCGCTCAACAGATGTTGGACAGTGACTCATCTGTTAAAAGAGAGTTACCTAGGCAGAGCCCAGCGTGGCCTACGCCCAGACAAACCAGACCAGGAGCCAGGCGGAACAGGCCCTAGCACCCTGAATCATTGAGCTGTGGCAGTTACCAGACTTCTCAACCCACAAACACCAAAGACAACAGAGAGGTTAGTGGGAAAAGCTGCGGGAACAGAGTGTAAGGAGTTTGGGTTCAGCCACCACCCCAGGAGCAGTGGGGGAGGTGCAGCTACAGAACTACAGCTGCAGTGTCTTCTGGCCCCAGGCCCATGTGGTGGGAGGAATTAAGTGGTGGATCAGAGCAGGAGTGCAAAGCTTGCTTAAGATCTGAGTCCAATCTGGGCTGGCAGTTCTTGGTGGAGGAGGAGTGCTGGTGTGGCAGAGCTGGCTGTATAGAAATAGCTCAGAAAACAACAGCACCTCCCCTCAAGCTTGAAACAAAGTACTCTCTACTCTACAAGCAGTCATACCAGATGAAAAACTCAAGGGTCAACTAGTTGGCTGGGAACATGGCCAGGAAGTGAAAATGGACTCAGATACAGACTCAGACTTTGGAATCTTTCTTTGGTGACAAAGGAGATCAAAACATATAGCCAGAAGAAGTCAACAAAGTCAAAGAGCCCACATCAAAAGCCTCCAAGGAAAATATGAATCGGTCTGAGGCCATGGAAGGGCTCAAAAAAGATTTAGACAAGCAAGTTAGAGAAGTAGAGGAAAAATTGGGAAATAAGAGTGATGCAAGAAAATCATGAAAAACAAGTCAATGACTTGTTAAAAAATACTGAAGAAAACAACACCTTAAAAAATAGACTAACTCAAATGGAAAAAAGAGCTCCACCAAGCCAATGAGGAGAAGAATGCCTTGAAAGGCAGAATGAGCCAAATGGAAAAGGAGGTCCAAAAGACCACTGAAGAAAATACCACTTTAAAAACTAGATTGGAGCAAGTGGAAGCTAGTAACTTTATGAAAAACCAAGATATTATAAAACAGAACCAAAGGAATGAAAAAGTGGAAGACAATGTGAAATATCCCATTGGAAAAACCACTGACCTGGAGAATAGATCCAATAGATATAATTTAAAAATTATTGGACTACCTGAAAGCTATGATCAAAAAAAGAGTCCAGATATCATCTTTCAAGAAATTATCAAGGAGAACTGCCCTGATATTCTAGAGCCAGAGGGTAAAATAGAAATTGAAAAAATCCACCGATCCTATAAAAGATCCCACAAAGAAAACTCCTAGGAATATTGTCACCAAATTCCAGAGCTCCCAGATGAAGAAGAAAATACTGCAAGCAGCCAGAAAGAAACAATTTGAGCATTGTGGAAACACAATCAGGATAACACAATATCTAGCAGCTTCAACATTAAGTGATCAAAGGGCTTGGATGTGATATTCTGGAGGTCAATGGAGCTAGGATTTAAACCAAGAATCACCTATCCAGCAAAACTGAGTATCATGCTCCAAGGCAAAATATGGATTTTCAATAAAATAGAGGACTTTCAAGCTTTCTCAGGGAAAAGACCAGAGCTGAATAGAAAATTTGACTTTCAAACACAAGAATCAAGAGAAGCATGAAAAGGTAAACAAGAGATATCACAAGGGACTTACTACACTTGAACTGTTTTGTTTACATTCCTACATGGAAAGATGATGTGTATAATTCATGAGACCCTCCATATTAGGGTAGCTGAAGGGAATATATATATATATATATATATATATATATATATATATACACACACACACATATATATATGTGTGTGTGTGTGTATATGTGTATATGTGTGTGTATATATGTATATGTGTATATGTGTGTGTACATATATATACATATATATATATATATAGAGAGAGAGAGAGAGAGAGAGAGAGAGAGAGAGAGAGAGGGCACACAGTGAGTTGAATATGAAGGGATGATATCTAAAAAAATAAAAGCAAATTAAGGGATGAGAGAGGAAAATATTGAGAAAGGGAGAAAGGGAGAGATAGAATGAGGTAAATTATCTCAGATAAAAGTGGCAAGAAAAATCAGTTCTGTTGGGAGGGAAGAGGGGGCCGCTGAGGGGGAATGAGTAAATCTTGCTCTCATCGGATTTGACCTGAGGAGGGAATAACATACACACTCTATTGGGTATCTTATCCCACAGGAAAGAAGGAGGAAGGAAATAAAAGGGGGGGGCAATAGAAGGGAGGGCAGATAGAGGGAGGAGATAATCAAAAGCAAACACTTTTGAAAAGGAACAGGGTCAAGGGAGAAAATTGGATAAAGGGGTATAGGATAGGAAGGAGCAAAATAGTTACTCTTTCACAACATGAGTGTTGTGGAAGGGTTTTGCATAACAATACACATGTGGCCTATGTTGAATTTCTTGCCTTCTTAGGGAGGGTAGGGGGGGAGGGAAGAGGGGAAAGAATTTGGAACTCAAAGTTTTAAAAGAAGATGTTCAAAAAAAAGTTTTTGCATGCAACTAGGAAATAAGATATACAGGCAATGGGACATAAACATCTATCTTGCCTACAAGAAAGTAAGGTAAAAGGGGATGGGGAGAGTGGGATGACAGAAGGGAGGGCTGACTGGGGAATGGGGCAATCAGAATATATGCCATCTTGGAGTGGAGGGGGAGGGCAGAAATGGGGAGGAAATTTGAAATTCAAACTCTTGTGAAAATTAATGCTGAAAACTAAAAATATTAAATTAATTAATTAATTAATTAATTTTTAAAAAGAGAGTTACCTAGGGAACTCATAGGCTAAATCATTTCCCGTGATTGTATACCTGTTGTGTGTCAGAGTTAGGATTCAAATCTATGTCTTTCTGACTCCAAAGGTAATCCTCTATCCTTATCCCAAAGGAATTGAAAATAATTCAAGAATTTCATCTCTTCCACAAGGAAGAGTTCATGCTATGAGTTTATTATCCAGCCAGGTGAGTGAAAGGGTCCTACCATATTCCTTATCACTATGTAGCTCAGAGATTCAAGCATTACCACCCAGCCTTCCAGTGCAACCCATCTATCATTCAACTGAACCCTTAGGAACATGCTACCCTCCCTGGAGCTGAATCCTGTTATACCTTATCTCTCCCTCCTAGAAGGTGAGCTCCTTGAGGGCAGGAACCAGATGCCTAGCACTTAGCAAAATACTTGACACAAAGGGAACACCTAACTCATGTTTTTTTTTTTTTAATTCATTCATTCACTCACTCACTCACTTCATTCATTCATTTAATTCAACAAGCATTTATTAAGCATTTACTTAACAGCATCTTTATAGGCATGGGGATACAAAGTGCAAAGCTTAACTTGGTTCCTATATAGCATAGTCCAAAGCCCACCCCCACCCCTCGGGCTCAACTCTTAGGTCCCATGGCTAGTTACAATGCCACAGCTGTGCTTTGTCACTGCAGATCTGGCCTGGAACCCTGTGTTTGCCCTGTGAGGGTCAAAGGAATTAATTGGTTGAAAGGGTTTTGAAAACTTCAAAGTTCTGTTATTCACATTGTCCCACCCTTTTGCCTACATCATGTTGAGTCACAAAAGTATTTTCAATTTAAAATCATGAAACAAAACAAAATTTCTCAATAAAAACAGTATATGGAAGTTATCAAAGGATGGTCCATTGACTTCTGACCAACTTCCTTTCAATTGCTTAGTTAATTAAAACTATTTTCATAATCATATTAAATGTTTTGACTTCTAATATAGCCTATATCTATAGATAATACATACAGGCAAATGCTTTTGAAGAATCTTCAATAATTTTTAAGAGTGTAAAGGGGTCCTGAGACCAAAAAGTTTGAGAAATGCTGGTTTATTGAATACAATAAGAAATACCAAAAACTGAGGGAAAAAGCTTATATCTGTCTATGAAAAATTCTATGACATTTTAAAACCAAGCTTTGTGTGCGTATGTGTGTGTGTGTAAAACAAAACAAGTTCACCTTTACCACTGAAGATTGTAATACAGATTTGGTTCATAGCATTATACTTGAATTACTGTGCCTTCTTAGGAAATTGAAAATAATTTTTAAAAGATATACATGAAGAGTAAATAAGTAGTTTTCCAAGCACACCAGCCAGAAAGGTCATTCAGCTGAACTTTTAAAGCTGGAGTTGTGCAGAACAATTAATTATTATTTAAGTAGGTGTGACTGAGAAGAGGGAAAATGACAGCAAAGAGTCTGAGCCTGCAGACAGAGTTCAGTTATATTCATGGCAAGTGATTAGGATTAAGATGCATTTGATTTTTAATTCCGGTATCTTCACTTAGACATGGTCAGGGCCAGATATTATTTTAAAATAGTATGAATATTTTGGAGATGCATTGAATCCAAAAGCATCTATAAATTCCCATACTAATTTTTTGTTTAGGACAAAAATGAGACTTGAGATAAAAACAATGTTTCTTCATCTTGCCGTTCAATGATGATGACAATAAATTGGGAGGCACCACGACGTCTTAGAAAGAGTACTGGATCTGCAATCAGAGAATGTGAAGTCAAATCCCCGTTCTTCCCTTACTGTCTGTGTGATGTACAAGTCACTTGATTTCTCTGTATCTGAGTTAATCTCTGTAAAATAAGATTGGACTAGATAACCTCTAAAGTCTCTTCCAGCTCTGAATATTTGATACTATAATTTTTCATTAAAACTAGGCAGGTAGACACTTTCATGTAATGATATTGCATTCTGTCTCTGAAAAGGTTACAAGAAAATTGAGAAAGCCAATTGACCCAAGCATAGATTTTTAATGGGAGAATAGACATGGAGCCCATGAATTGTAAAATTTCAGATTAGGGGTTTGCTCATAAAAAAAATATTATCCAACTGTAAAAAAGAAAGTTTTAAGGCTGTTATCTTCCTACAGGGCTTACCAAGTACACTTGACAATATAAAGCATGGGAAAAACAAATTTCTATTTAAAATGCCTTCATTCTTACCACTATTTATCTCTAGTGGAACCTCACAAACTAATTAAAATCCAGTTCAACCTAAGGTAAGAGTTTCACATATGTACTAAAGATGAAAGGAAGGACAGTTTTAGTGTTTCTTGCTGACGTCTACTTACTGGCTTATGATAGAACTCCCTGTGGTAATGATGGAGACATTACCTAATCATTCCCCACCATACGCAGTCAGGGTGGATGGGGAGAAGTGCCTCTTCATCACTGGCCTCAAAGCAATATTAGAACTCTAGAACCCCAAAGGAGCAGTACGAGGGGATGCCTTTTTATTCACCTTGCTGAGAAATTACTAGTTTTAGGATTGAAATATTTTTCCAAGTATAAAGTCATACAGTGTATAGGAATTATACTGGGCACATGGACTGCCAGGATAAAAACAAAACCATTCCCTGCCTTCAGGGAGCTGATGTTGTCATCGAGGAAACAACATATGTTCAGATGAGGAAAAATACCAGTGAGGTTTGAAACTGCAGGTGGCAAGTTATAATGACAGATTTCATCACTTCGTAGTATTTCTTTTTACCTCCACTGATGCAGATAGCTACCTCTTTTTTAACTTACAGTCTCAGAGCTTTACCTGGGGCACTGAGATTTAAGTAACTTGACCAGACTCACATACTTTTTATGTGTCAGAGGTGACATTTGAATCCAGCTCTTCTTTATTCCAAAGCTACTTTTTTGTCTGCTATGCCATGATGCTTCTCATCACAGTAAATGATTAAACAAAAAATTATTTAGTCAGTCTTTCAGGAGTGGAAACTGAGGTCCTATTGCTAAAATAGTTCAGTTTGCTTTACATGACTAACATCACTGAAGACCTACAAGGTGGGCCTGGGAAAATTATGTTTCACAGATGTCAGAGAAGGGCTGTCTGTTCAGGTAAAGGTTGAGTAGATAACCTTTTACTTGTCTTCCAAGTTAGAGTCTGGGAAGTTCTACACTAAATAGAAAAATGGGACCCTGGGAAAAATAAATGACCTTGGGAATAGCTGAGTCCAGGGGAAGATCCTAACAGCTGTCAAGTCCCGTTCCTCTTTTGAATGTACTCTTTCATCATTTCATGAAAAAAAAAAAGTCTGGGCCAATCAGTTCAGCTACTTAGCTGTCAGGGTTCAGGAGATCAAGATTTTGGGTTTGGTCCCCATATAGGTCACTTAGTTTCAGATGCAGAAAAAATGCCTTTTTGTTCCAAAACACATGCTCTATCCCCCACTGTAAGTCCACCCCCCATTCTCCCAGCCACCTGTCTTAAATCAATCACCACTGTAGCCAAGTGTTTATCACAAACTCATTACCACTTGTTGGGGTGGGGGAAACAAAACAAAACAAAACACATGCAGCTCATGCCTCACTGATGGCTGGTCAATAATATAATTTCACTATACAAAGACAGCTATGTACTAAGTATCCATCAGTGTGGGTGCTTCTTAACCATCAAAGATTATAATACTTCTACACATAGTAACCACTATATAAATTATTATTACTTCGGTGCACATTTTGGTTGGGTCTTTGTATCTTTGATGGTGACATTCAATTGGTTGGTCACAGATACCTACATTACTGTATCTGCCATTGAAACATTTCTATTTTACCTTACCTGGGAGAGATACCTTGACTGGCTGTATGTTTTAAAGCTGCATTTTGTTCCATGGAGTCATTTTATTTAAAAAAATCAACGAACACTAGGATCTTGTATTCTCCACACTTCTCATTAAGTTGTGTGAATATAAAGAGATAACTGACTGGCTATAGAAAATTATCTGACAAAACCAGTCTTTCCCCATCTTGTGTTTTTCTCAAATAAAATACTAAAGCAACCATGGACCTTTCTCATACAGATTTTACAGAAATAAGATCATAAGCACAGGAAATTGTGGCTACTAAGATCTCCTCCATCACTTTGGGGGAAGAAGGGCAAACATATTCTACGAACTTTGGGGTTTTTCCCCTCCCCTTTCCCTCTGAATTATCATTGTATCTTTATCTCTAGGTATATTTTTTCAATTAATGCTAGTGCTTGACCAAAGGACTTTGAGCTTCTGAGCATTAGTCTTATTCTATTGTCTGCACAGATTAAAGGCTTTTATTTACCTCTTTTATGGATTGCCAAAATATTCCTCAACTAATAGGCCCCAATATTCTAGTGATGGGCCCTTCTATACTGTGCTAGGCTGGTCCTCAGAAAATGGAAGCAGCCTGTTGCCTGGTCACTGCTGCAAGCCTTTCTAGATTGGCAGAACCTCCTAGGACTTATATTCTGTTAGCATGGACTTCAAGAAACCAGGATACTCCCTGGTATAATGCCCTGAAAAGAATATGAATCAGAGTAGGTCGTCTCCAGTCATCCTGATCTATATCTTGTCACTGGACCCAGATGGCTCTGGAGGAGAAAGTAAGGCTGGTGACTTTGCACAGCCCTCTCTCGCTTAAATCCAATTCACTTGCAAGTCATGACATCTCCTCCCTGATGTCATGGTCCTCTGAGAATTCAAAGGATATTCATATTTTGGCTTTGCCCATAAAAGGCTAACGATGGGAAAAGTTAGCCATTTTACTTATTTGTTGTTATTGTTGTTAGACAAAAAAAAGAAAAACCCCCTAAACAAACAGTTGCATAATCTTTTCATTTTCTAGCTGGTGAAGTTACAAAACCAAAATCTTTATTCTTGCCTTATCCATTTTTGGTGGTATTTATAGGTAGTAATTCATTCCATATTTTCAAAAGTTTTAGGGTTTTTATTATTACTTATTTCATTTGTTAATCTGCTAAGGTACTTCATTCCCATTTTGACAGATTTAGAGAAATTCACACAATAGAAATTATGAGACTAACCCAGAGTGACAAAGCAGGCCAGTTGAAAAAGCTGATGATGAGAACCCCACTTCCCAAATCCCGGGCATTAGGAATGATCCAACTTCAAAACCACACTTAATGACTTGTGACTGAAGACCCTTCATTATTGCTTTACTCTTATTATTGGAGGCCCACCTCTAAAGACATCACTTAACTATCCCCAATTACAATAGCCATCCTCAAAACTCAGAATTATGATTAACCCCAATAGTTGCGTATTGCCTCCAAAGTTATTACTGCCAAGGGTTTATTTTTCCCATCATAAATGTTGAACCAATGACACAAAATGAAGGACACATAGATTAAGTCTTCTTTTACCTTCTCAGTGAATATTTGAGGTTAAGACACCAAACAAGGGAGAGGAAGTATGGCATAATGGAAAACCTTGATGCAAGTACTATCTCTGCCCTATAGGCCATCATAAATATCAGCAAGTCACTTAACCTCTGGGTTGCCCCCAAACAACTCTAAAAACAAACAAATGAATACTAGCTGAGTTCCCTATCTTCAATGTAATTAGATGTAATTAGTGGCCCAGGCCACAAAACAAAACAAAATCCTGACATAGAGAAGCCAAAGGGAGTTGACGCGAAATTTGATTCCCTCTCTCAAGATTTTCTAAAGTTGTGTTACATTATTAATAGTATAGTCATGGTTAAGTCACTTGGGACTAGCAAATAAATGGCCATATTTCAAAATTATTTCCATTAAAAATCAGAGAGACAAAGGAGGTTTCTCAGAGGGCTGAATTGTTATCCTGTCTTCTCTATTGTCTTTCTGTTTTACCCTAAAGTCTTTTATAGTCTTTAAAATGAACATGATCCTACTTTCCTTTTGTATTTATCATCAAAAAGCTTCAAAGATCAACTGAGGCATTCACAAGTGTTTAACTATAAATAGATTACATCTTGGGAAAATTGTTAGCTCATCAAGGATTCCCCAAAAATGGAAAACCAGGAATATCAATCAATAAATCAATAAACATTTATTAAGTGCATATCAGGCACTGTGCTAAGTGTGAAAGATGCAAAAAGAGGAAAAAGATAGTTTCTGCCTTCAAGGAGCTTATAATCTAATGGGGATTTAGAAGAAATTAAGTAGATAAATAAGTAAATTTTCACAAAGATAATGCATAGTTCTTAATGGACATCCAGTATAATGGAAGAACCTTGAGCACAGGACAGGGCAAGAGAGGGACTATTTTGATTTTTCTTTTACCTTCTCTAGAAAGGAAAGAAACTAAATTTATTAAGCACCTAATACTTGTCATGTACTATGCTAAGTGTATCACAACTGTCATCCTATGTGATCCTCACAATACCTGGAGGGGGCGGTTGTTATTATGACCCCCATTTTACAGCTGAGGAAGCTGAAAATCAGAGATTTGTTGTTCTTCTTCCTTTGTTTCAAAGAGGACCAATGACATCACAGGTGATCACTTGACTTTGGAGTGAATTGGATTTAAGTCAGGCAGAATTGCAAGAAGTCTTCGATCTCCTTCTTCCCAAGACATTGAAATCCAGTGGCAGGGCAAAAATTAAGATTCCTGGCAATTGCCCATGATGCAGTGGATGACCTTCTCATCTTCAATGGCTGACCAAGTTCTAAACACTCCACAGCACCAGCTTCGGCCATCTTCATGGCCTTTGGAACAAATTGTTCTCATCTGAAAATACTACCAAGGGAATTCCTTGCATGTGTGGAGGTAGATATTGCCATTACTCAGCAACAAGTTTGAGGCCTGTGTTTACCCTCAGCCTATCTGCTGAGATGGTTTTACCAGGTTATGGCCACTGTACATACTACAACTTCTTGGAGTCACAGATGAGAGAGTTGGGTGATTCAGATGGACACCAAAGGTGGATGAGCAGCCCTGAAAATGGATTGGCAAACCGTCACACCAAAGGTGCTAGTCCTCCCTGAACACCTCAAACACATCCCATGATGATCAGTATTGGAACCATGCCCATGAATAATTATTGTATTTCCATCCAAGGCAAGATAGGGAGATCCAGACTCAGGGGAAGGGGGGAGGGGGGGAAGGAAGACAAGAAAGCCTCTTAATATGAAGCCAGATTCCCTGAATACTTCATACATCCCAGTCAGAGATCTAGTGACTCTCCAGAGGTCACATAGCTAATAAGTGTCTGAGGCTGTATTTGAACTCAGGTTCCTGACTCCAGGCCCAGAGCTCTATCTGCAGCTCCACCTAGTGGTCCCTAGAGCCTATTATACTTACTAGGATTTTTTTTTTCCTCTGGATGCCATTTGTGATTTCATTGCTGTGGGGACAACTCAGTGAGGAACGTCCTCTGTAGATTGACAGACACCTCAGCAATGGCTCAATGCCCTTAACAATTCTTCAAAATTAAATGAAAGATGAGTTGCTGCTGTGCAATGGTGGAGATCCACTACCAGTCTTAAAGAGGTGCCTGGGGGGGGGCGGAGCCAAGATGGCGGCTGGTAAGCACAGACTAGAGTGAGCTCCGTACCCGAGTCCCTCCAAAAACCTATAAAAATGGCTCTGAACCAATTCTAGAATGGCAGAACCCACAGAACAGCAAAGGGAAGCAGGGCTCCAGCCCAGGACAGCCTGGATGGTCTCTGGGTGAGGTCTATTCCACACGGAGCTGGGAGCTGGGAGCTGGGAACGGAGTGGAGCAGAGCCCAGCCTGAGCGGCGTGGACGATCCAGACCAGAAGCCGGGCGGAGGGGGCCCTAGCGCCCTGAATATGTGAGCTGCGGCAGTTACCAGACCCCTCGACCCACAAACACCAAAGACTGCGGAGAAGGTTAGTGGGAAAAGCTGCGGGAGTAGAAAGAGTTCCCGGTTCCGCTTCCAGCCCCGGGGGCAGCGGAGGTGGGGCAGCTACAGCTGTTGTTACTTCCGGCTCCAGGCCCACCTGGTGGGAGGAATTAAGTGGCGGATCAGAGCAGGAGTGCAACAGCCTGCTGAAGATCTAAGCCCAGTCTGGACTGGGGGTCCTTGGGGAAGGAGGAGTGCGGCTCTGACGGAGCTGGCACCTCCCCCCCAAACGTAGAACATAGAACTCTGTAATCTACAAGCAGTCATACCCCACTGAAAAACTCAAGGGTCAAGTTAGTTGGTTGGGAATATGGCCAGGCAGCGAAAACGCGCCCAGATTCAGTCTCAGACTTTGGATTCTTTCTTTGGTGACAAAGAAGACCAAAACATACAGCCTAAAGAAGACTACAAAGTCATAGAGCCTACAACCAAAGCCTCCAAGAAAAACATGAACTGGCCCCAGGCCATAGAAGAACTCAAAAAGGATTTGGAAAAGCAAGTTAGAGAAGTAGAGGAGAAATTGGGAAGAGAAATGAGAAGGATGCGAGAAAACCATGAAAAACAGGTCAGTGACTTGCTAAAGGAGACCCAAAAAAATACTGAAAAATACACTGAAGAAAACAACACCTTAAAAAACAGACTAACTCAAATGGCAAAAGAGCTCCAAAAAGCCAATGAGGAGAAGAATGCCTTGAAAGGCAGAATTAACCAAATGGAAAAGGAGGTCCAAAAGACCACTGAAGAAAATACTACTTTAAAAATTAGATTGGAGCAAGTGGAAGCTAGTGACTTTATGAGAAATCAGGATATTATAAAACAGAACCAGAGGAATGAAAAAATGGAAGACAATGTGAAATATCTCCTTGGAAAAACCACTGACCTGGAAAATAGATCCAGGAGAGATAATTTAAAAATTATTGGACTACCTGAAAGCCATGATCAAAAAAAGAGCCTAGATGCCATCTTTCAGGAAATTGTCAAGGAGAACTGCCCTGATATTCTAGAGCCACAGGGCAAAATAGAAATTGAAAGAATCCATCAATCGCCTCCTCAAATAGATCCCAAAAAGAAATCTCCTAGGAATATTGTTGCCAAATTCCAGAGCTCCCAGATCAAGGAGAAAATACTGCAAGCAGCCAGAAAGAAACAATTTGAGTATTGTGGAAACCCAATCAGAATAACCCAAGATCTGGCAGCTTCTACATTAAGAGATCGAAGGGCTTGGAATGCGATATTCCGGAGGTCAATGGAGCTAGGATTAAAACCTAGAATCACCTACCCAGCAAAACTGAGTATCATGTTCCAAGGCAAAATATGGACTTTCAATAAAATAGAGGCCTTTCAAGCTTTCTCAGTGAAAAGACCAGAACTGAATAGAAAATTTGACTTTCAAACACAAGAATCAAGACAAGCATGATAAGGTAATCAAGAAACGGAAATTGCAAGGGACTTACTAAAGTTGAACTGTTTTGTTTACATTCCTACATGGAAAGATGATGAGTATGATTCATGAGACCTCAGTATTAGGGTAGTTGAAGGGAATATCCATATATATATATATATATATATATATATATAGACATACATATATATGTATATATATATGTTTATGTATATATATAAGTGAATGTGTATGTATGTATATATCTATGTGTATATGTGTGTATGTATGTGTATATATATGTATATGTGTTTATATATATGTATATACATATGTGTGTATATATATATATATATGTAAAAGAGAGAGAGCAGATACAGGGTGAGTTGAAGATGAAGGGAAGATATCTAAAAGAAATAAAATGAAATTAAGGGATGAGAGAGTAACATACTGAGAGAGGGAGATAGGGAGAGATAGAATGGGGTGGATTATCTCGCATAAAGGTGGCAAGAGGAAGCAGTTCTATGGGAGGAGGGGAGAAGGCAAGTGAGGGGGGAATGAGTGAACCTTGCTCTCATCAGATTTGGCCTGAGGGGGAATACCATACATACTCAGTTGGGTATCTTACCCCACAGGAAAGAAGAGGGAGGAAGATAAAAAAAAAAAATTAAAGGCGGGGGGATGATGGAGGGGAGGGCAGATGGGGGTGGAGGTAATCAAAACAAACACTTTGGAAAGGGGACAGGGTCTAGGGAGAAAATTCAATAAAGCGGGATGGGTTGGGAAGGAGCAAAATGTAGTTAGCCTTTCACAACATGAGTATTGTGGAAGGGTTATACATAATAATACATGTGTGGCCTGGGTTGAATTGCTCAACTTCTTAGGGAGGGTGGGTGGGAAGGGAAGAGGGAAGAGAATTTGGAACTCAAAGTTTTAAAATCAGATGTTCAAAAACAAAAAAAGTTTTTGTATGCAACTAAAAAATAAGATACACAGGCAATGAGGCGTAGAAATTTATCTTGCCCTACAAGAAAGGAAGGGAAAAGGGGATGAGAGGGGAGGGGGGTGATAGAGGGGAGGGCTGACTGGGGAACAGGGCAACCAGAATATAAGCCATCTTGGAGTGGGGGGGGAGGGTAGAAATGGGGAGAAAATTTGTAATTCAAAATGTTGTGAAAATCAATGCTGAAAACCAAATATGTTAAATAAATAAATTGCATTTAAAAAAAAAAGAGGTGCCTGGGGCACTGTGATGTTAAATAATGTATTCATAGTCACTCTGACAGTATGGGTCATAGGCAGGGCTAGAATTCAGATCTTCTTGGTTTGACTTGAATTCAGGTCTTCCTGACTTCAATACAATCCAAATATCCACTACACCATCCTGCCTTTCTTCATGCTATAAAAAGTGCTTGATAAGTTTTGGTGAATTAATGAAATAGATACAGTCATATTCAAGATGTACTTTTATGTTAGCTTTATTATGGCAACTCTCTAGTCTCCTTTAACTCTTTGGATGTTCGTTCAGAATAAAAATAGTCATTACCTGTTACATGACTGGACTCTAACCAATCTCTTTGCAAAAAGTTCTTAAATACCTGTATATCATAAGATTACATTATCGTTGTGGTCCACAGGTCATTTAACTGACATCTACACAGTTGTTAAATTCTGGTATCATCACAGAATACTGGTTAAATCCCGGTATGGCCCCCAAAGTACTAGATAACTTTTATAATTACTGCTGCTGCCCAAGGTTTTTAACAACTCTTTGGACAGAAAGAAAAGGACATTCAAATAGCAAATGACAAACCACCTTCCAAATGAGGACATGTTTCCCTGACCCTTTTGTTGAAATGATTTCTGCGCTCAAGTCAAACTCCAGTATAACCCTTTGACAGAGGAAATAGAGAAAGGGAAAAAGACATAAATTCGGTAGTCAGTTGCTTTTGCAGTAACTCGACTCTGAATTCCTCATAAAAAGCAGTTTCTTAAAGAGGCCAGCTGGAATTCTGACAGAAATGAAACCCCAAAGCCCCAAATGCTGGGAAAAAACACTATCAGCCAAAGAAATAAAAACTGAAAGAAAGTGCGTACAATTGTATGACTTTCTCAAGTATTACGCATAAACAAGAGCACAAATTATTTGCTTATGTTAATAGTATATACAAAGGAGATATCTCAGTAGAATCTCCTAATTTAATTCAATTAGCAAATATTTGTTGAATGTTACAGTGAGAAAAAAGTTATATCAATAGGGTATAATAAAAATCAGTCCTTATGACCTGCATGATTTGACATAATGATGAGGAGAAGGATCTAATATTTATATAATACTTTAAATTTTCTGAAGTATTTTGTAAACTTATCTCACTTGAGTTTCACAATATGCTATTTCACAGATGCTATTTTACCCATTTTTCAGATGAGAAAACTGAGGTAGAGTTAGATTAATTGACTTCTCCAAGGCCACATAGCTAGTAAAAGTCAGAGGCAGAGTTAGTTCCTATGTCGTGGTTTTTGAACACCTAACTATTCATGTATAAAGAGAGGATGTTGGAATAGATTCCTCTGATGCAGTCACCAAACATTAAATTCCTACTGTATACAGAGCTTTATGCTAGGAGCTGGAGGTGATTTAAGTTGAGATAAGACACATTCCCAGCTGCATTGTAGCATATAGCATAGAAGTGGGATAAGACCCCAACACAGTCAAGTAAAACATATAGTTTCACATGATGGGTACATTAAAGAGGTATATACAAGAGTAAAAACGAATCTCTATCTTCAAGGAGATGAATACCAAGTTGAGGGGCCAAGTCATGTACACAAGGAAACTATAATACAAGATAGACCCGTAGTAAGGACATGAAAGAGAAATAAAGTTCTATGGGAATTCAGAGAAGGGAGTAATGACATCTAGTTGACAGGAACAGAAAAAATCTTCATAAAAGAAGTTAACATTTGTAATAGACCTTTCAGGATGGATAGGACTTTGAAACACCATCAAGTGGGGATTCCAGGTAGAAGAAAGAACACGAACAAAGGTATTGATGTGCTAAAGGATGGGGCATGTTTAAGGAACAACAAGGAAGTCAATTTAGCTGGAGCTAAGAATATATTAGCAGAGTAGCTGTGCTACTGAAAAGGTAATTCTTCCCCTCATAGAAATATTCAAATAAAATCACCATTTGGTCAGACATGTTTTAAAAGAGATTCTTAAGAAGGTAAAGTTTTAGGAAGGGAAAGTAAAATGGCACCCTATGGTGCATTCAGAATTACTAACTGATTGATGTAATTTCTCTTGTGATGCAAACAAATCTATAGCATATTGTAGAGTTATATAGAGTTATGTGATGTTATTATATATGATATTTCTCTCCATTTGATCTTGGAGAAATATTCAAGATTTAGGATTAATTCAAGCGGTCAACATTTCAGAAGCAGCCAATGGTATACTTGAGAGAGACCTGTCCTCATAACTAGGAATGTGGTTTCCAGTCCGACCTCTGAGACATATTGTCTATGTAACCCTGGGCTAGTTGTATAATCCTAAATGCCTAAATGCAGAGAAGGCACTGATCTGTCCCATTGGAAGGCAATTCTTACACAAATGAAATCGTAGATTATGTCCAAAAAAGTCTACAATCATTGTCATCAATTACTCATAGAATTTGGAAGTTGGAAGGACCATAAGTAAACAATTATTCCAACCAATCACTGACAGAAGCCTCTCTACAATATCCGGAAAAGTAATCACCCAAGCCTTTGCTTGAAGACTTTCAAAGATGGGGAACCAGAGACATCTTGAGGAAGCCAATTTCATTTTTTCACTGCTAACATTAATGGTTATGAGTTTTTTTCTTCTTACATAGAACAGAAATTTGTCACTTTCCAGGTTCCATCCATCACTTCCTGATCAAACTTCCTGGACAAAGCAAGGGTCATCTAAGCCTCCTTCAGTTTGACAGTCTTTCACAAACTTTGAAGCCTGGTATCAAGCTTTATATCTGCAGCCCAGTCTACCCCCATGCCACCATCAAGTTTGACCAGAGTACCAAAAAAAATGTGTTTTCTCTTCTTTGGGACGCTGTGTCTTTCCTAATGCAATCAAATGGGATTTTAAAAGAGATTTTAAAAAATACATATTATATATAAAAGCAAAAGAAATAGCATATATAAAGCCTAATATAATATAATATAATAGCCTAATATTGAATTAATGACACTAAGGATCTAGAGAGTTAATTGCTCCACAGGAAGATGAGGCAGCACTAGCTGGTGTTTCAATAAGACATAAGGTTGATCAACATAGATATAATTTTAGGAACATAGATTTGGTGCCAGGATGTACCTTAGAAGGTATCAAGTCCAGCTGTCCATTTGACAGATGAGGAAACTGAGGCCCCAAGTGATTAGCTGACTTCACCAGAGTCTCATAGTAAATGACTGAGGTAATATTTAAATCCAGGTCTTCAAACCCTGACTCGAAGTCCAGCACTCAATCTAGCATTAGGCCACACTGTTCCCTTCCAAGATCCCATTCCTCAATTTCTTATTTCCCCATTTTCTTAGCTGTAAGATAGAGATGATCAAATGAGATAATATGCACAAAGGCACTTTGCAAATCTTCAAGCACTATATTAGTGCCAGCTATTCTTATATCACACATTATCATATATCAAATGAGATAACATATTAAACCACTGGGCAATTAAGATACAAGAGAAATGTTAAGTGCTAGTATCATCATCTTCAGTACTATTGTTACTACTTCCATATTTTGCATTGTCTCTTGTTCTAGAGTCCCTTAGGGACAAAGCTGGAGTGAAAGATAGTGTACCTTTCATCACAACATGAGACATCTAGAACCTGAGTAGTATTTTAAACATCAGCAGCAGCATTATAAGAGGACTTTACAGCACTTTCAAATGAAAATCACGTCTGACTGCTATACAGCACTTCAAAGTTCTCAAACTTTGTATTCAATCTGTCAATGATTAATTACTTATCAAGCCCCTTCTCTATGCCAGTCTCTCTGTTAGGTGCTAGGAATACAAAGAAAAAAAAAAGAAACAGTACCTGCCCTCAAGGACCTTACATTGTAAGAGGAAAACAATATGTATAAAACTAAGTATATAGAATATATATAGAATATATATATAAATTTATATATGCATATTTGCACAAAACAGATAACATAATAATTTCCTGGTAATACAATTTACCTATATGTAGTATATAATATATAATATATGCACTACATAATATAAATATATATATTGTATATAAGTATATGCATTTATTAATATGTAAATTGAATGCCTTTGATGTATATTATGCATACATAACTATATGTGTACATGTATGTACATATCCATCTGTATGCATGTG
Organism: Trichosurus vulpecula; assembly: GCF_011100635.1. Lineage (NCBI taxonomy): Eukaryota > Metazoa > Chordata > Mammalia > Diprotodontia > Phalangeridae > Trichosurus > Trichosurus vulpecula. Next base: position 48,684,499 of record NC_050576.1, read on the forward strand.
TGTGTATAAATTCTTTGTGGGTAGGTCCCTAAGTAAATGGGAGAACCAGGGAAAGGTTCATTAGAAAGACAGTGTTTGACCAGTGTTTTGAGGCAAACTAGGCATTCTAAGGCATTTGAGGAGAGTCAATACAAAGGTACAAAGAGAGACCATGAGACGCTTATGTGTGATAAACAGTAAGAAGACCAGTCCAGCTGGAGCCCTCAGTGCAGGAGAATATCATAAGGATGGAAAAGTTGGTCAGGGCTCAGTTATGAAGGGCTTTAAAAACCATCCAGAGGAACTTATCTTTAATCCTAGAGGCAACAGGAAGTCATTACTGGAGTTCCTTGCTTTTATTGCAAAGATATACATGAGCTCATTCTATCCCTAAAACACCTCTGTGAGGCCAGTGCTGTAATTATCTACATTCTCACTTTCATAGAGAAGGAAGTTGAATCTGAGAGGGGTCAAGTAACCCTCCAAGGCTGCAAGAAACTGTAGGAGACAGGATTTGAACCCAGGAACCTTTTACTACCTTTCACTTCACTTTTTTTTCAATGCTACATGTGAGCATTTCAGATTTCTCTGGGTGAAAGGAAAATACTGCAAAATGTATCACATTGTTGTACTTCAGAAGTCCAGGGCAAAGCTTGAAAGAAGTCCTTCTTTGTCCCCTTAACTTTCTTTTTTTTAATTTCTTTTTTTAATTTTTAGTTTACAACATTCAGTTCCACAAGTTTTGCCTTCCAAACTTTCTCCCCTTTCCTCTCCTCCCCCTTCCCCCACCCAAGACGACATGTAATCTAATATAGGTTCTACATATACCTTCGCATTAAACTTATTTACATAACAGTCAAGTTGTAAAGAAGAATTATAACCAATGGAATGAATCATGAGAAAGAAGAAACAAAACCAAAAAAGAAGGAAAAAAAGAGAGCAAATAGTTTGCCTCAATCCGCATTCAGACTCTGTAAGTCTTTCTCTGGGTGTGGATGGCATTTTTCCATCATGATTCTTTTGGAGCTGTTTTTGAACCTTGTGTTGCTGAGAAGAGCCAAGTCTATCAAAGTTAGTCATCACAGATACTGTGTGTCTGTAATTGTGTATAATGTTCTCCTGGTTCTGCTCGCTTCACTCAACACCAGATCATATATGTCTTTCCAGGTTATTACGAAGTCTGTCTGCTCCTCATTTCTTATAGCACAATAGTATTCCATTACATTCTCCAATTAATTGGCATCCCCTTGATTTCCAATTCTTTGCCACAACAAAAAGAGCTGCTATAAATATTTTTTGTCCATTCTGGTCCCTTTCCCACTTGTGTGATTGTCCCCTTAACTTTCAAGAAAATTGCTTGTGATTTTAGTATCTACTGGGCTGCACAAGGCAATATGTCTCTGGGTTCTCTGGGAAGTCAAAGCATGGGTCAAGTGTTTAATCTAATTCATTTTTAATACCTTTAGTAATGCCACTTCAACAACCTCCCCTGACGAGCTTTTTCATTGTCTAATTGTCCCTAACAATTAGAGAATGTTTCATAATGTTTAATTTAAGGTTCTCCTTTTCAACTGCACGCCATCACCAATACATGCTTTTCCTCTGCATCTTTAAAGTGATACTCTTGAAAGTCTCCATTCAATCTTTTTTTTTCTAGGCCTCAAGTAATTAAGATGGGTAAACATTCATCTTGAATGATTCTACAACCTTGCATGCTACTTTTGAAATTATTTTTTTTCCAATTATATGCAAAAACAATTTTAACATTCTTTTTTTCAATGTTGTGTTCCAAAATCTCTCTCTCCTTGCCCTCCACCCTCATTAAGAAGGCAAGCAATGTGATGTAAACTATACATGTGCAGTCATGAAAAACAGATTTCCATATTAGTTTTATTGTGAAAGAAAACATTGACCAAAAGTAAAGCTGTTTGTTTTAAGTGTGCTTCAATATGCATTCAGATTCCATCAGTTCTTTCTCTGGAAATGGATAGCATTTTCATCATAAGTCCTTAAAAATTGTCTCAGATCATTGCGTTGCTGAGAATAGCTACATCATTCGCAATTGATCATTATAGAATATTGCTGTTACTGTACATACTTGTTCTGGTTCTGCTCATTTCACTTTCCATCAGCTCGTGTAAGCCTTTCCAGGTTCTTGTGAAAGTGTCCTGTCTATGATTTCTTATAGCACAATAGTGTTCCATCACAATCATATACCATGGATTGTTCATTTATTCCCCAAATGATGGGCAGCCCCACAATTTCCAATTATCTGCCACCACAAAAGAGCTGCTATAAATATTTTCTATGTATAATACATAAGTACATGTGATTCTTCTTGACTCTAGATCAGGTACTCTATCCACTGTGCCACCCAACTGCCTTCATCCATCACTCCTTACTTTCAATCATCAGATCTTAAAGATTCTACCTCCATAATATTTCTCATGTTCCTCCCCTTCCCTCTACTCAAATGACTATCTTCTCAGTTAAGATCTTCATTACTGTTCACCTGGACTATCCTGAGTCTTTTAATTGGTGTGCCATCCTCCAATGTCTCTGTACTTCAATCCATCTCCCCCCATCTCCCAGATTGAGATTCCTATAGGACAGATCTAAACATGTGCATTGCTCCTCTCCCTTTAAAGAAACTGTAATGCTTCAATATTGCCTCTAGGATAATAGAACTCCACTGTTTGACTTAGTTCAGCTCTCCCTTTCCAGGCTTATTATATATTTTTCTCTTCCATACACTCGTATATTCCAGTAAAATTGGTCTATTTCCTGCTCCCTGTATATAACCTTAGGGAAGCTAGGTGGTGCTATAGTGCACAGAGTGCCAGGCCTAGAGTCAGGAAGACCACACTTTTTGAGTTAAAAACTAGCCTCAGCCACTTATTAGCTATGTGACTTTGGATAAGTCACTTAACTCTGCTGGCCTCAGTTTCCTCATCTGTAAAAGGCAGCTGGAGAAGGAAATGACAAAACCCTCTAGTATCTTTGCCAAGAAAACCCCAAATGGGGTTATGAAGAGTCAAACATGACTAAAAATCTACTAACATACATGACATTTCATCTACTCTATCCATGGCTCTGCACAGGTTGTCTCTTATTCATAGAATTCCTGACTTATGATATCTGCCTCTGCAGAATTCTTAATGTCTTTCCATCTTTTATCCAAATTTCACTTCTCTTAGGAAGCCTATGCTGATCCTGCCCTGGTTTCCAACCTCTCTGGAAATTATTTTGTATTTAAATTGATTTATTTATTCCTAATGTAGAACTGTACCACCCCAGTAGAATGTACACTCCTTCAGGATAAGGACTATTTCATTTTTGTCTCTCTGTCCCCAGTAGATAGCAGGTGTTGAACAAATGCTTGTTGAGTGATACTCTTATTAGAATGTTAGCTTCTTACAGGCAGGGACTATCTCATTTTTGTATCTATATCACTGGAGTCCTGCTTATATGTAATAATACTTTATGAAGTTATTGAATCAATTGAATAGAAAGGTTTATTGAATTTAATTAAATTTTTATAATTCATAATTTCTCTGTGCTCACCTCTAAGTCTCTGTCTCTTTGTCTCCTTGTCTTAACTAGTCTGCCTCAATTTCTGTTTCTATCGCTTCATACCACAGCAAATGTAATACTTTGCTTAGTTTTCCATTGTGAATCATCTTAGATTAATCATTTTAATACATGAAAGCATTTTGTCACATCACATTCCCTGGTTATTTTCCCAATTGTTCTCTTTTATTGGACTCACCTTTAGTGTCTGACCTCAATGAATGTTTTCTGTACATAGCCTCATTTTTTACTTCACTATTCTTTTGGTAAGGCCTCATAAGCTACTTAGCGTCCTGTAAACCTAATCTATCTCAAACATTATAACTTTGTTTGCTTGGCTCCTGCATGTTTACTGCTCCTGGACTCAAATATGCATGATCAGCAGATTTAGCCACATAGTAATGAGACCTTGCTGAAGGACGTTTCTAGCCAGCCAAATAGATGTGGTCTTTGCCCAAATGCTTGTGTCCTGAATTGTTAGGTTAGAATATGACTGGTGCCCTTTCAGTCCTTTGGCTTTATTTTCCACAAGATATTTTTACTTCTGATATAGGGTTTCTTAACTGGATTTTTATTGATACCTTTTTTTTCATATTGCCTAAATATCCTCCTGTGTCCTTTCTTCTTCCCTTCCAGAAAGTCATCCCATATAATTAGGATATTTTTAGTGAAAACAAAAAATAGTTTAATTGGTAAGGCATTAAAATTATAAATTACCTTTTGGGAGTATTATCATTTTATTAAATTGGCACAGCCTAGCCATGCACACCGAATATTTCTCCAACTACTTAATAAATTCTTTATTTCTACAAGGAGCATTTTGTCATTGCATCAAAAGATGTACTAAGTATGCTTTGGTAGAATAATCCACACATACTCTATGTGATATGAGGTTTGCAATGATAATGTGGGAATGTGTGTTAGGATTCTTTTCTTTCTTTTTCTTGCCATAGAATCATTGCATCAGAGTATTGTAGCCCTGTAAAATACTTTATTGCAAACTCTGCATTTTACAGTGGAATCTCAGAAACTTTAAGTGACTTTTCTTTCTGTTAGCAGAGTAGTGATGAAAATCCTGAGTTCTCTATATGCAACATAGCCTCCCCAGTGCTCCCATTGACCCACAATAAGATAACATGAATGATCTGAAGTCCTCCTTTAGTGCCTCTTCATGGTACAGTAGTGACCCTGATTGGGAGGGTCTCAAAAAGTTGGAAAGGTTTTCATAATTATTCTGGAAATAGACTAAATGTTTATTGTATGAGAACAAATCTGGGTTCAGAGGTTGACTGCAGGATGACAAAATTTTTAAGCCTCAGCAATTTTCAAAGAATATCAGGTTGAAGATCACTAAACCTGGGGATCTGTCACGCAACCTGAGTTCAGTCAGTAAGTCAACAAGCATTTATTATAATATGCATATTATGTGCCAGGTAATGTGCTAAGTTCTGAGAATTTAAATATAAACAAAAAGAAATAATCTTTGCTCCCAGGGTTCTTGCATTCTAGTTGGAGGAAATTGTAGGGGAATGGTGGAGAATTCCACATAAGTTGAGCCAAGAGAGGAATAAAAGATGGCTAGCTGGAACCCTTCCTCAAAATGGAGGTTTTAAGAGGCACTCACCAAGGGGAGGAGAGAGTGGCAAAGGGTTAAAAGACCTTTCAGAGTGAGAAGATAAATGGGACATAGTGGTAAGGTTCAGAGAGATAGAAGGAGAGTTTGAATCCCAGCTCTGCCTCTTTACTTCCTCTGTGACCTTGGACAATTCCTCCAAACCTCAGTTTCTTCATCTGTCAAAGGATGGTGTTGCACTAGGTGGTCGCAAGCAGATCTAGATCTCTGATCCTGTCACCCTACTAAGGCATAAATGCATTGTCATTTGCTAATAGTTTGAAGTTATGTTGTTGTTGTTATTGTGGTTGTTTGGAATCACAAAGGTCCTAGGTGAGCGAAGACTCACTTTGCCATGTTGAGTTACAGAACAAATGTCTGCTTTGCCAGCATGACTACTAGCGGAATTGCTTTGTGATCGTCCTCAGCTCTAGGTTTTACTCTGTTCTCTAAATAATCAATCTACACAGCGTTAGAAAGAGAATGGCAATCATTCTAGGTAGAGCGATGATGATAGCATCTTCAATTCAATTAAAGGATCATCTATTTGGAGCTGGAAGAGATCTCTTCTGATTTTATAGAAGAAATTGGAGCCTAGAGTGGCAAAATGACTTTTTCCCAAGTCAAACGATAAGAATTAACAGAGTAAGGATTTGAACCCAGATCCTCTAATTCTCCTTATGGATCCTGCACTGTGTTTGGTTTCAGATAGTCATGAAATCATATAATCCTAGAGATGAAAGTGACCAAGAGGTCATGTAATACATTGCTCACCCAAGTACTAACTCCTTCTCTAACACTGCTGGCAAGTGGTCATTCAACTAGAGTATTTCCATTGAGAATATTTCCATTCCCAGCCAAAGAAACCCACTTCCATTTCACGAACATCTCTATTTTTTATTAAGTGCTAAAACCAAACCTACCTCATTGTAACTTCTATCCTATGCCCTTGGCATCACTGTTTGGCCTTGCCCATGAGGTACAGTTTTTTTTCATTCCCCCTCCTTTTCTTTCCCACCCTACCATGCTTCTGCACTCATGTTAATGTGAGAACCATTGGGATCCACTGAAATTTGTAAAACATGAGTAAGTCAAAAAGTACTCTGTAAGTGGTAGGCATTACACAATTATTATATTAAATCGTTATTAAGTGTGACAATATTAAATGCCTTCTTAAAATTTCAGCAATAATCCTTTTAAAGAACACAGAGGAAGTTGATGGGGAGGCTCTGTCTGTACTGACTATGGCCTTCCTGAACTATGTACTTACCTAATGATTGGTGATTATCTCATCGATAATCCTAATGCCATCTTCCTGCCAAAAGGACAGCACTGTGACGCAGGGAATAATTCAGCCACCCTGGTTTTTCCATTCATTTTCTAGTTGTCTCTGTGCAGGCCATTCAGCTTATGTGCACCTGGGGATTTCTGATTTTACCTATAAAAAGCAAAGTGGGAGGTTCTGAAATTAGCAATATTAGCTCCTTTGGAAGAAGGCTTTAGAAATCAATGGGTCCTTGTCCATAAGCATGCCACAGTCATTGCCTATAAAACAGTGAGAGGAGATCAGATCAATCTGTTTTTTCAGGGTAGCTATTTCCAGGAACTTGTCTTCTCTTTTCCTCAAATGCAGGACTACATTAGCACCCTACATCCCTCTGGTGGTATGTTGTCCTCGCTGAGTTATCAAAAGTATTCATGGAAGATTTTTTTTTTTTTACTATTTGTTACTTCCTTCAGAATTCTGGTATGTAATGCATTTAAACCTAATGCTCTGTCAAATTTAATAGTTGTAATTGCCTAATTATCTGCTCTAGTGTGATGGTAAAACCTTTTAACATCTCACTTTCCCCCAAGGAGAATGCATTGCAGTCTCTAGAATGTTACCTTTTTTTCTTCTTTGGGGAATACTCCAGCAAAGAATTCATTTTGCTCTCAGCTAAATGAACCTCATCCCCTTCCTCAAAGACTTGTTTCTCTGCTGTCTCTCTTTGCCTGTCTTCTTTCTTCCCAGATATACAGAATATTTTTATCCCTGATTAGCATTCATATTCCTGTGATATCACTATTCCTGAACTCTTTTGCCTTTTAATTACTTTTAGAGCATTCATTTCCATTTCATTCTTTTCCTTGTTCAATATTCATTTAACAAGCATTTATCAAATACCTATTATGTGTCAGACACTGTGCTAGATAATCAATTGGCATACAAGGACAAAACCAAGCTATTCTTTGCCCTCAAGGAGCTTATACTCTGCTTGAAGGACTAATATATACCCACAGAAATATTAAGTGCTAACTGTATATGCAGTACAAAGGAATTCTTCAGGAATGACAGTGGTCAGAAAACCTGCTTTCATTTCCCTACGTAATTAACAGTGTCTTTATTCATCTTAAGAATCATTCTATTTCTCTCATTTGTTAGGGAGTGGGGAAGGGGGGCAGATCTGTGATTTTGCTAATCTGGAGAATCTTAAGTATAGAAACTCTCTCCACAGATGCAAATCAGCAATGCTGGGGCACTGAGAGATTTAATGACTTTCTGTTGGTCAGATAACTAGCATGTCTTCCTGTGGCAGAGCTAGCATTTGAACCAAGTTGCTAACCAAGTTAGTAACTCCAACCTTAGCTCTCTGTCCACTGGCTATACAATCTCTCATTTTCATCATTTCAGCCAACAAATTGGCACATATGTCTTTCGTACCTAAGTGTAAGGTGCATTCATTATTGTTGTTTTTAAAAACATGTGTGTTTAGGTACCATGTAGCTGGCCTGGGTTTCCAGAAGTCTAGACCAGTAGAGGCCAAGCTCTGTTAGATACTGCCTTGCTGGAAAGACTTCAACAAGAAAAACAATGATGGAAGATGCATCTACTGTATGCAGACCAGCCTAGATAAATTTAGAGAATCTCATCATCTAATTAACAGTAGGAAGAACATTTTTAGATGGCTAAGTGGTTTAGGGCCTATAGACTGGGAGTCAGGAAAACCTGAATTCAAATCTTACCTCAGAAATTTACCCTGGGCAAGTCACTTAAGTGTCTGTCTCAGTTTCCACATCTGTAAAATGGGGACAATAATAATATGTCATTCCAGGGTTCTTTCGAGTCTCAAATGAATTTACAAATGTAAAAGGCTTAGTATATCTTAAAGTACTATGTAAATTGTAGTTTTTATAATTACATTTAGCAACATCTCCAGGAAAGCAGTAATATCAAAACATTTTTGATTGAATATTCCTATTAGTTAAAACAGTACACATCAGCAATATATGTGTCTTTTTTTTCATTATATACTGAGCCAATCATTATGTATCTTATAAATCTTATACAGAATAACAAATTTAAAATGGTTGAGATAAAAATGAAATAATATTGTACCCCAGATTAATGGAGAGCCAATGGAGTTCATTGAGTAGAGGCATGATGTGGTCAGACTTGTGCTTTAGGAAAATCATTTTGGCATCTGAGTGTAAGACAACTTGGTGTGGTGAGAAACATAATGGAGGAGACCAAATAAGAAAGTATAGATAGTCCAGAAAATGGGGGATGAGTGTCTGAGAGAAAATGGTGGCTGTGTGAGTAGAGTTATTGAGGAAGAATGAATAAGATCTGGAGGGTTATTGGATTTGTGGGTGAGAAGTGAGGCAAAGTGAGAAGTAAAAATGGCTACATAGGTTGTGAGAACATGAGTGACTAGAAGGCCAGTGGTGCCTTTGGTGCTACTAAAGAATTTCGGAATGTGGGTGGGTGGGCTTAGGAGTGAGGAAGAGAGTGTAATGAGATCTGTAATACAGTTCACAATCCATCCCTGCATGGTTATTCTGTGTAACTCATTCTATCGCACAATTAAGGGGTTAGGTGAGAATCTTATTAACCTGTCACTGGCCCCAAGGTTAGAGTCTAGCCCAGCCATAGTGCTGAGGGAGGACTGTACAGTATTCCCCATGACACCTTTGCAGATGCTGTGGTTACCTGCCCTGAGGGGCTGTCACCCAAATCAAAAGGAGGGATTTGGGGAACTTGGAACAGCATATAGAGGGTAAGTGGTCTGGGGAGCTGACGCATTGGATTGAACATCACTCCTCCTCACTAATGGATATTTCAGTGCAAATGGGTGCAACTTGTCCTGCCCCATCCTCATATTGGTTGATTATGTGACTATTGAAGTCAGGTCACAAATCTCTTCTTTTCCCCCTGAACCCCTACACCCATGCATGCGTACACACACACACACACACACACACACACACACACACACACACTACCAGACTATACTGATGGCTCTAGATTGAAGACCACTGCCCAGAGGGGTTTCAATCAATGAAGGGAATACATGCTTTGATGAAATAATGGCTCTTTAAAAGTACTTCTAAAAAAGAATGCATAATTCAGTGAACTAAGTGTTGACTGGGGATCTCAGTGGTACTGACTGGCCTTTAAAATTCCTTATTCCTTATGAAAATTTAACTCAAGTACTTTGAAATAATTGAAGTCTTTACTTGTTGTTGTATTATTGTTGTTGAGTTGTTTTCAGTCATGTGCAACTCTTCATGACCCCATGTGGAATTTTCTTGGCAAAGATACTACAATGGTTTACCATTCCTCCTTTAGATTATTTTACAGATGAGGAAACTGAGGCAAACAGGGTTAAGTGACTTGCTCAAGGTCACACTGCTAGTAAGTGTCTGAGGCCAGAATTGAACTCAGGTCTTCCTGGCCCAGGCCTGGTGCTCTATCCATTGTGCCACCTAGCTGTCCAATATTTCCTTATCTCCCAACTACTGGTACTTTCCTCCACCAGATCACTTAATTTCTCTCTCGCGCTCTCTCTCTCTCTCTCTCTCTCTCTCTCTCTCTCTCTCTCTCTCTCCTCTCTGTCTTTCTCTCTTATATATGTATATATAAAAATATAAATTTATATAGAAATATATAAATAATATATGTGTGTGTTTTGTTCCAAAAATTTTATTGCACTTTTAGGCTAATAAAGTTTAAAACTACACTCAGACTTTCAAAATCCCCTGCTTTACATGTTTTCACCATCTGATAGAACATAAGGCCTTTGAGGTCAGGCAGCGTTACATGTTGGCTTTTTCTTTGTATCCTCAGCACTCAGACACATAGTGCGTACTTTATAAATACTTATTAATCATTTAATTGTCTAATAAAAATATTTAGTCCTGGAGTTTAAAGGTCGTTCTTAGATCACGGTTTGATTTTATTTTCTTTTGGATGATTTCATCCTTTCTAAGTTCTAGGCATAAGTTAAGGAAAGAGGGTGGGGCTTGGGAGAAAGACATTCTTCCCTGGAAACAGTGAAGAAGAGTGCCTATAACTTCTTTTAACCTCTAAACTTCTGATGCCTAAAAATGGTTCATAACATTCCACTGCACAAGGGTAAGGTAAGAATTTACTACAAATAATTGGAATATCATAAAATGCTATATAAATGCTAAATATTCATGAAAATCGGAACTAAACCAAGCTTGTGTCAAAATGCAAGAAAACTCTCATGATCATTTTAAAATAACAGAAGAGAAAGGTTGTGTCTCTCAGGGATGGGAAGACTAGTTGAGAAAATGAAGAATCTTTCATTATATTTTACATCAAACCAAGTAAGATTCTGAGATGTTCAAGTGTGGAGTGAGTGAGGGAATGAATGTGATTTTTTTTTAATTCCCCATTTCTGCTTGGAGTCTCTAGCAAATGAGTGAAATACCCAGAGAGCAAGGTCCAATTATGGTATGTCATAACCATGGCCAGAAATCTCATGAAGGATCCTGTTTTAATGAGAATTTCTTTTTATTTGTGCTGACTCAAAATGTTAGAATAATTTAGATGTGCTAGCCAAAAAATCCTAATAATCATGTATTTCCATGTTTGTGAATTTTTATTGTTATCATGCATTTGAGCTAAGAGAAGAAAATTGTCTCAGAGAGAAAAAAAATAAAGGAAAATAATGAAATGGGAAGAAGGGTCTCATTATTTAAAAGCTGTATCCTATTCCAGGAAAAAGTAATACACATACCAAGTAGAAATTTTGATAGTGCTGAAATCAACCTTAGAGGAAATCTAGTTCAAATCCTTTATTTTTGCACATAAAAAAAAAAAAAACGAAGCCCATAAATGTTAAGCGATTTGCCTAAATTCACAGGTAGTTAGGTGGCAGACCTGAAATTTGAACTCAACCCCCGATTCTAAATCCAATATTCATGTCACTGCTGACTTTTTGAACCAAAGTATAAGAATTTATACTTTCCCCTATAAAAACTCATTTTATTAATCTCAGCTAGGTGGTCAAATCTTCTTGGATACCATCCCTCACAAATTTCAGTCTTTAGCAAATTTGATAAGCATGCCTCATTTGTCTTTATCCATCACTGGTAAACAACGCAAGATCAGATGGTGTGGTGGATTGGCCACTGAATTTGGAGTCAAGACCCTGAGCAAGTCACAAATCACTGGGCGACAGTTTTCTCATCTGTAAAATGAGGATATCATATTCATCTATGGTCCATTCATCCTATATTAGACAGCACAGAGCCAAGCACAGATCCCAAAGGCATGCCTTTAAAAACCTCCTTCTAAGTTGCCATGGAACATTTACTGACTGAACTTCGGGCCCAGTCAATACACGCAGAATCACATTGGAAAAACCTAGAAAGAAAAGCTTCCTACATATCATCAAGTTCTGAGAACACAGCTGGGTGGCAAGGTGGCTAGAATGCCAGGCCTAGAGTCAGGAAGACTCGTTTTCATGAGTTCAAATCTGGCCTCGGATACTTATTACCTGTGTAACCCTGGGCAGGTCACTTAACCTTGTTTGCATCAGTTTCTTCACCTACAAAGTGAGCTGGAGAAGGAAATGGCAAACCACTCCAGTATCTTTGCCAAGAAAACCCCAAAGGGGTCACAAAGAGTCAGACACAACTGAGAAACAAACCAACAACGTATCATCCTGCACAACTTGGCCTTTCATTACTTTTATTCATTGTGTTTGCAATAATCCCCAGACACTATCAGAAAAAGATACCTTCAAATGTTTGGATAATATGTCCCAAAAATCTTAATGCAGTCTTAAGCTAAAGGTTTAAAAGCTATTAAAGCTTAAACTTACTTTAAAAGCCTGAATTATACATACAAACGATTCTTAATTGTCCTTGGCAAATAGCAACAAAAATGGTACGGAGCAATGCTATGTCCAAACCTCACTTTACCCAACTTGATTTAATTTAACAAATATGAAGTGCAAAGAATTCTACACATTGTATTTGTTACATAGGGAGAAGCAAAAATAAATCATACATAACCTTAGTTCTCCAGGTGTTTATGATCTAGGAAAGGGACTTGGTGATAGATAACAGAGACAGAGAGATAGATAAATAGATAGATAGATAGATAATCTGTGTGTATAGATATATCTATAGATATATAGCTATATACAATTACAACACCCAAATAGAATAAATGCAAAAGAGGCATAAACAAACAGGTTACAGTGCTTGTCTTTGCTCCCCCGCCAAACCTCACACATTGTAGATGTTGAATAAATCTTTGTTAATTGATTGAATGATTGCAAGAATAGTCCACTAATGTGGCCCCAGATGGAGTTCTGCTATAGTATTATCCCACTGTTTCATGAGTTGAAACAGCACAGTATGACTACCAAATAAAATCTTGGGCTGCCTGGTGGGTATAAGCGGGACACAGCATATTATCAGTGCAAGGAGGAACAAAAGGAGGAAATTCATAGCCAAGACTTAGAATGACTAGAAGAGGATCTAGGCCATGAATATGTGAAAAAGGAGACAAGAACTGGGCACAGGGTCTTCTATCAGGTCCCTAAAAGAAATGTGTGGGTCTCCAAATTGTTGGTTAGAGACTCTCAGATGACTGCAGGATTTGGAGCTGGAAGAAACATTAGAAGTCATCTAGTCAACACTCTCATTTTACAGCTGAGGAAACTGAGGCCCAGAGGAGTTAAGTAACTTGTTCATATCACAGAAAGAAAGTGACATAGGCAACATGTAAACTCACATCCTCTGACTCTGAAACCAGAGCCCTTTCAACCGTACCAGGCTTTCTTAGAGGACTTAATGAAGACTGGAACAAGATTGCCACAGGCTGAGAAAGTATGGAGGGACAAACAATATGGATAAGGTCACAGATCTTTCAGAATAGCAAAGGAAAGTCAGCTGTGGTAGTTAGTCTGCTGCTGGCTGACAGCTCAACCAGCCAATGAAATTGGAGGATATTGCATCAACGCCTCTCTATTCTTTCCTATCTGCTGAATCAACCAAAGGAAAATACAAAGACTTCACAAAGAAGACTATGATGTGCCCACAATCACATAGGTAATCATCAGCACAGCTATATTTGGCATCCTGGGCTCCATCCACCCTACTACACTGCCTCTCATAAGCAACAGTCTGATAATGGAAAATATCTGCCCCTGATGATCTGAAAATCCAGGCCCCAAAATATGTATAGCACAGAATCTCCTGACTGCTACTTAGTTTCCCTCATTATCTAGTGAGTAATTGAGAAGAGGGGTAGACTTCCACCTGGGGCCCTTAGCTCCCCCAAAGGGGCAATAGCCTCCAATGCCCCAGTGAGATTTTAGCTTTGAAACTGTGTGCTATGAGAGTTCAGAGGGACAAATGTTTTGTATCAGCTTTGAAAACATCAAGAAGGGACAATACTATTCATGAAATAGAAAAGAAGCTGATGTCATTCCAGGACCATGACTCTGTTGATGGAATGGACCTTAGAAGACATCTGGTCTGACTCCTTTATTTTAAATGAGGAAACAGAGGAATGGAGAGATTAAGTTATTTGCTCAGGGTCACATAGGGAGTAGGTGTCAGAGTCAGGAATGAACCTAGGTCTCCTTGACTCCACAGAGTATATGATATCAGAAGGGAACGTAGAGGTCATCTATTCGAACCCTCCATTTTACAAATGGGGAGAGTGAAGGCAGGGCAATTTAAGTGGTTTGTCTAAGGTCTCAAAGGTGTTTGTTGTTTGTTTGTTGTTCATCCTTCCAAGAGAACCAATGACATCAGTAGGGTGATGTCTTGACTTGCAAGTGCACTGGGTTTAAGTGAGGCAGAGCTGCGTGAAGTCATCAGCCCTGCACCCTCCTCTGGAGTCATTGGGGTCCAGAGGCAAGACACAGGTCAGGATGGCCGCTGAGGACTGGATCCAGTGGGAGACCTTGGCCTTTCTAAGCTAAGACCTTTTTCAGGTTTCAGTTTGTCTGAGGTGACACCCATTTAGTAGTTAAAGGTTAGATAAGGATTGAGGCAAAAGATGGCCTAGTTTGCCTTCACAAAAGAACCAATCTTGGAGGAGAAAACCCTCAGAGGTTCAAAGGCAATAACGCCTCAGAGATGGATTTCAATCTCAGGTCCTCTGACTCCATAGCCAGCAAACTTTCTACTCTACTATATCTTCATTTAATTTATCATCTTAATTTGTAGAGGCATGAAAGTTGGGGGAAGCTAGGTGGCGCTATGAAGTCAGGACGATTCATCTTCATGAGTTCAGATTTGGCCTCAGACACTTAATAGCTGTTCCACCCTGGGCAAGTCCCTTAACCCTGTTTGCCTCAGTCTCCTCATCTGTAAAATGGGCTCAAGAAGTAAATGTCAAACCTCTCCAGTGTCTTTGCCAAGAAAACCCTAAATGGGATCGCCGAGATTTGGACACCACTGAAACAACTGACCCCATCAATTACTTCATTATGTACTCTTATTACAATGATGTCACATTCCAGGTGTTCTGTAAACCTGAGTTGAAGATGGTGGTAAATTACCAATTGGAGGCTGACAGGTAAAATTACAAGCAGCATTTTTCTGTAGAATTTGCCTTCCTGAAATGAAAATTTGCATGAACAACTCTTGGTTTCATAGGATATTTGACTATGTTGTATAGGAGCTTGACTAAGCTAAGAAAGGTAGATAGTCACTTAGCTGTAACACACAGACACACAAAGAGTAATAATAAATGAATAAAGCATAATAAAGTCATGCTTGTTGAGAAAACAGTCTTAATAAATACACTTAAGCTAGTTGCGAGACAGCAGGGTTTGGGTCTCATCTGAATTGTGGACTGCTCTTGGTACCCACAACAATATCCTGTGTATAGAACACAATTAGTAAATGTTTTATTTTAAACATAAATTGAATTTGTTCAAAGGGTAGAGAAACCAACAAGAGGAAATTTTATTCTGGATTTGATTCCCATGAACAGGGAGGAACTGGTTTCTGTAATGGAAATGATCAAAACCCTGGGGGTAGAGGAGATGGAAGGGAAGCAGCCTCTCCCTCCTAGAGTTTATCTTGAAGAACAGGGAGGGAATAGAGACACAGTCCCATGCAACTTCAACTTTGGCAAATCACATTTCTGAGGGTATAGAGGAAAGACAGGTAGGATCTCATGGTTTAAAAGGCTACAAGGCTCTCAAAGAACTAGCAGATGTGATTGGTGAGCTGCTTTCATTGCTATTAGACAGATCCTAGAAAATGAGAGAGGTACCGCAAGATTGCAGAAGGGCAAATGTTGACCCAATTTTAAACAGAAGTGAAAAGAACCAAGTCTGCAACTATAGAGCATTTAGTCTGACTTCAATCTGTGGGAAAATTCTAGAATGGATTATTAAGAAATGATTAGTGAAGACTGTAAAAAAGTGAAGCAGTAATTACAAATAGACAGCATGGTTTCATCAAGAACAATTCATGTCAAACTACCCTCATTTCCTCATCTGACAAGATTACTAAACTACTAGATGAAAAGAATATTGTGGATAAAATTTACCCAGACTTTTGACAAAGATTTTGTTAAAATATAGCATACATTTCTTATGGAGAAGATAGAAAGATGTGGATTAAATGATAAATTAAGTGAGTTTCAAACTGGCTGGATATCGGACTCAAAAAGTAAGGCATGATGGTTCAGGGTTTTCTCTGGGATCCCCAGGGATCTGCGTTTGGACCATTGCTGCGTAATATTTCTAACAACTACTTGGACAAAGACATAGCTGGAATGAACACTCATAAAATTAGCAGATGATTAAAAGTTGGGAGCGATGACTAACGCAGTGGAACACAGAATCGGGGTCCAAAACAAGCTAGGACACTGGGCTGACTCTAAGGAGATAGAAATTCAATAGAGATTTTAAGCTTGGGTAGAAAACAACCTCACCACAAAGTGAGGAAAGCAAGTTATAGAGCAGTTATTCTGAAAAAGATCCGAGGACTCCAAACAAGTCAACAGGGTAATGAAGCATTCAAAACGACTAATACACTGCTGCAATACATAAGGGCGACACATTCTTCTACGTAGAGGGATATGAGTTTCAGTCTACCCCTTATAGAACTCAACTAGAACATCACTGTTCCAGAAGGACATGAGGATATGAATAAGCTTGCGAGTATCGAGGGCAACCAGGATGGTGTAGAGTTGTCTTGAGCCATATATATATATATATACACTTGTGAATATATATATTTATATATATATATGTATATATATATATATATGTGTGTGTGTGTGTGTGTGCATTCATATATACATATACATACACATATACATGTTCGTATATATACATATGTATGTACACACATATGTACACACATTTGTATATATACACACACATACATACGTATACATATGTAAGAAAATGAGCATGATGAACATAGTTATCCCAGAACAGACTCAGGGGAAGGGAGGGATTCAAGTATTTGAAGGGTCACCATATGGAGGAGGCATTAGACTTGGTGTGGTTTGTTCTGGGGAATCAGAGTCAAGATCACTGGCTAGAAATAGCAAACAAATTTATATTTGATATCAGGAAAAGATTAGAAAAATTTGAACTGAGCAAAGTACAACCAATTGCCAAATGATATTATGGGTTCTTCTTCCTTTGAGGTCTTCAAAAAGAAGCTGGATTGTTACTTGCAGGGTAAATTGTAAGGGGATTATCTGTTGCATAGAATGGAAAAGATGACCATCATGGTCTCTTCTACTTCTAAATTCTATAAGTATTGTAGAAGCACAAGGAGAGTGCGAAACTCCTTCACATGTGCATTTGTACACACACGGCTCTTGTAGTATTCACAAAATATAAGGTTTTAATATATTAACAAGGTATGATATTCTGTGACTCCGTTATTGGAGTGAACACCCCTCTGATTGAATGAAAAGGCAATATGATTGGCTGAGTAAAAAAAAATATTCCTACACCCCTGAATTTTAATTAGCTAAGCCCTGCATCTATTTCAGCAATTCCAGAGTTTGGAAGATTGCAAGCCTGGAGTTGCCTATGGAGGAGACTTCTGAAGAGTAAATGGAGGAGATTGCTCTCTCTAACCCCCACCTCAGCCTTATGGATTTGAAGAGCCCGTATTGAACAGTAGGAGAACCTGAATTCAGAGTGAAACAGGGTCACACATTCCAAACAGACAGAAATATAGTCAATCAGCTCCCAGTGAATAAAACAACTTTAAGAACCGTGACTCTTGGCAAGAGAAAAAAAGAATCAGACTATGAAGAAGACTGTTGAGATCTAGCTGAGCAGCTTGCCCAGCAGAGACACTGCACCAAAGGGACCAGTGTGGGAACTTTATGAAGAGAAAAACCATTTCTAGGCCTTTCAGTTCCAAAGTACTGAATAGTCTTGGACACATGCACTCTCTACATGAATGCCTCACTATCATCATATGCCCACTCTTCCAAAGGAAACTATGCATTGTAATGGGATATTGAGCCCAAAGTGGTTTTGGTTTTGGTTTGTTTTCATTTTTTTGTTTTGTTTTTTCTTTTGAGGGGGGAGGGGGAATCAATGTTCTAGTAGCTCTGATGCCACATTAGTAAATCTAGTAAATACCTTTCTAATTGCTACTCGTAAGAACAGGCATGACTCAATGGAAAGCACACATGTTCATGAACTACGGCAATTGAAATGGCTGCCCACAGATTTGCCCATTAGACCCAGAAGTAACTTCATCCCTGGAAGTGCTGAATTGGGTGGCTTGTCCAGAGGGGGTGCTACATAAGGAGATCACAGCACCGTGTAAATCTAGAGCAGAGGGTCCATAGAGACCATCTTATCCAAATCCCTCCCCGCCCCCTTTTCTTAATACTTGAATTAACTGAGGCCAACATAGGTTGAAAGCCTGGCTCAGGGTCACAGAGGTAGTAAGCTACATAAGTGAGGTTTGAACTTAGTTTGCTCTGATGCCAGAAATAATGCACCTTCCACTGTATCAAGTATAATCTCCAGGGTTTAGGGGCGCAGCTGTGAAAGACTGCCTAAATTAGCTAGAAGGAGAGCATGTCTTGGAGGAAATTCAGAACGAAGGTGATTGTTCTTTAATACAAATAAGCTACACTTTTAAGAGATAAAAATGTCTTCATGCTTTCGTGAGGGTGGGGTGGAGAAGGGTGTGGTGTGGGGGTAGGGTGGGGGGGGGGGGTCTGGAGAGGGTGATTTCCAAACTTTGCCTAAGGCACATAAATGCCTCCTCTCCAAGGAAATGAGCAAGGAGAAGTCAATGAGCTCTTGATAAGTAGAAGGAACTAAAACTCCTGCTTGCAGTAGATGGAGCTACAAGCTATCTCTGCAAGTCAGTCCTGCTTTGAGGATCCCTGGGTAGTTGCTTAATTTGCTTTCCACTTTGGTGTTCAAAGTGTCATTTCCTATTTTTTTTTTCTTTTCTCTCTCCCTTTCACTCAGAGACATCCTGTCCTGGGTTCAACTGCTAGGAAGTTCTGCACAGCCACAAAGTACCCATAGAAACAGCAAGCCTTGAGCCAAATCTGTGAACATGATGGTAGTATCATAAATTTGTAATAGGAAAGGAATTTGGAAATCCAATATAGTCTGACCTATTACATTTTTACAAGTGAGGAAACTGAGGACTATGGGAGGGAAGTGACTTGCTTAAGGTCACACAGCACATATGTGTCTGAGATGGGATTTGAAACCAAGTCTTCCTGACTCCAAGGCCAGCATTCATTTTACTGTTCAATGATACCTCAGTATATTGACTAAGTGAATAGAGGAAGAAAGGCTTTTAAGGTAATAATAGATCTACACAGAGCTGGAAAAAACCTTAGATGGATGTCATATGAGCCAGCATTTTATGGATGAAGAAACTGAAGAGGTTAAGTTAACCAAAGAGGTTAAGTGAATTGTCCATTATTATCCTATGACGTATTACTCCCATCTTTACACACACACTCACTTGCACACACATACAATAATTTTCTTATGGTTTTCAATCATTTGAAAACCATATTGAATGCTTGTCATATAACATGATGAGTATAAGCACATTTAGAGTGAAGTGTGACATAAATTAAGTGTGTGTGTGTGTGTGTGTGAGAGAGAGAGAGAGAGAAAGAGAGAGAGGGAGGGAGGTAGAGAGAGAGAGAGAGAGATTTTTTCATGGCAAAAAAAAAACAATTGGTTGGTGGGTTGGGAGTCAAAGGACTGGGCTTTGAATCCTGTCTCTGTTACTGACTATTGCTAAGAATGTGTGTATGTGTATGTTCATGTATTTGAAGGCAGGAGTAACTTCTATTTTAGCTCAGTTATTTGTTTGGCTACAAAGAAAGCAAATACACCTAAAACTTTCTTCAACCTCAGCCTGGGAATGAATAGTCTGAAAATCCTTGACTTCCATCAACGCTAAGACTGTACTTATACATCTACATCCCCACATAGGTCCATCCATAAGAGCTGTATTTATGAGTTAAATTCACAGCCTTGGCCTCCTTACCTAGCATCTCCTTTCTACTTCAGGGATAGACATAAGCTGTAGCCAGGTGACAAGGCATAAATAAAAAGAAAGCTATTTTCTCTTGGTTGCCAGCTGGAAGCCAATAGCATTCAAACCCCAGAAACCAAGCTCCTAACAAAGGCACTATTTTATGAGCTATTAGGGTCCAACTTTCACAAAGTAAGTGGAAAATGTGAATCATTTCAGGGTTTGGTTCAGTTGTTTGTTTCAAACCATCTCTGATTTCAACAGCAAGAAAGTTGGGGAGAGGGAATTGGAGGTAGGTGGGATTCTGTTGACCTACAAGGTTAAATCGAAATAGACTTTGGTGCAGAACTTCTAAATATATCCTGATCTGCAGATGGTATGGGGTCTATGAAGGAAAAAAAAATCATATAATGAAATTCACTCAGAAATATCACAGGGCTTTCACATGTTGCATTAAGATCTGGCATAATAAACACATTCAATACTACTCCATTTCCTCCTAAATGGTTTTCTAAATTTGATCCCATGGAAATTCAGGTCAAACTAGTTTCCCAGAACATATTTACTAAATAGTTATTTTTATGTCAAGTGCATCAAGGATATGTGATTTGTTGATGAAACATTGAAGCAGTTTGTAAGCCAGATATACCTTAGAAAATAAATCTTAAAAAATCCTATGTGGCAAAGTGAGGTTAGGTGAAATATGCCTACTCACACAATAAGAATCAGAAATGGGACTTACACAAATTTTCCCAATTCCAAGTGTAGTACTTAAACAACAGTGCCATACTGTCTCTCATATACATTCAAATAACTCAAACATTTAACCATTAAAAGTGAAGGAAGCAACTAGTCTAGAAAAAATACAGACTATGGCCCAAAAGATATTAAATTGCATACTCTTTGACCCAGCCTCAACTCTACAGGCCCACTGACCTTCAAAGGTATCAGAGAAAGAAGAAACTGTCCTGTACATACAAAAATGAAAACTAATAGGAACTTTTTTTGTGGTGCCAAAGATCTGGACACAAAACATCTTACTTGATAGATGGCCATCAGTAGGGAAATCGTTGGACTAATTGTGGCATGTTTTATAAAAAGAAAAAAAGTAAAAAAAAAAAAACTCTTCTATTTAAGTTTTTAATCTTCACAATCTTGCCCCAACCTGTCTTTGCAGCCTCACTGAAAATAGCTCACCCTGTATTCCCTACACTCTGTGACCAGAAAAATATCATGGTTTCTCTGTTCCATTCCTCCAGCTCCCATCTCCAAATTTTTCACATTGGCCTATCTGTGTACTTGAAATGAAATCCTTCTTCACCTCTGCCTTACAAAATCCCTCTCTTTCTTTGAGACATAGTTAAAATTTCCATTTTTTAATAAAGGCTTTCCTAATTATGTCTTCCTATTCACCCTTCCTCCTTTTCCCCATCCTCCATTCTGAAATACCTTGCATTTAACTAATTTGCATTTTTTTCACTTATTCTGTATATATTATACATAGAGAAATGTGTCTCTATGAGTCAAACGAGCTTCTGAATATGAGTCATATTCCACTTGAAGTATACAGAAACCACAGAGTCATATTGGGTCTAAAACAGTTTATATTGCTATCCTCCCATTTAAATGTAAACTTGGTGCTGGTGGAGGTTGTTTTATTACTTGTATTTGTATTACCAGAATCTAACACAGTGCTTGGAGTTTTTTGGCATATTTAAAAATGCTTTTTTTTCTAAATTAGATTTTTTTTTTATTTTTAGTTTACAACACTTAGTTTTACACGTTCTTGAGTTTCAAATTTTCTTCCCTTCCCTCCCCTCCCTTCTCATCCCCAAGATGGCATGCAGTCCAATATAGATTCTACATAAACCTTCACATTAAACTTATCTACACAATAGTCAAGTTGCAAAGAAGAATTATGACTAATGGAATAATCATGAGAAAGAAGAAACAAAACCAAAAAAAAAGAGGAAATAAAAGAGAGCAAATACTTTGCCTCAATCTGCAATCAGACTCCTCAGTTCTTTCTCTGGATGTAGCTAGCTTTTTCCATCATGAGTCCTTCAGAGCTGTCTTTGAGCCTTGTATTGCTGAGAAGAGACAAGTCTATCAAAGTTAGTCCTCACAGAATTAATATGTCTGTGGTTGTGTACAATGTTCTCCTGGTTCTGCTCCTCTCACTCAACATCAGATTATGTAGGTCTTTCCAGGTTATTATGAAGTCCATATCTTCCCCATTTCTTATAGCACAATAATATTCCATTACATTCATATACTACCACTTGTTCAGCCATTCCCCAATTGATGGGCATCCCCTTGATTTCCAGTTCTTTGCCACCACAAAAAGAGCAGCTATAAATATTTCCCACTTGTGTGATCTCTTTGGGATACAGCCCTAGGAGTGGTATTGCTGGGTCAAAGGGAATGCACATTTTTATAGTCCTTTGGGCATAGTTCCAAATTGCTCTCCAAAATGGCTTGATCTGTTCACAACTCCACCAACAATGTATTAATGTTCCAATTTTCCCACATCCTCTCCAGAATTTATCATTTTCCTGTTTTGTCATGTTAGCCAATCTGACAGGAGAGATGTGATACCTAAGATTTGTTTTGATTTGCATTTCTCTAATCAATAGAGATTCAGAGCATTTTTTCATATGCCTATAGATGTCTTTACTTTATTCCTCTGAAAACTGCCTGTTCATATCCTTTGACCATTTCTCTATTGGGAAATGACATTTATTCCTGTAAATTTGGCTCAGTCCCCTGAATATTTTAGAAATGAGGCCTTTATCAGAGACATTGGTTATAAAGATTTTCTCCCAATTTTCTGCTTCCCTCCTAATCTTTGTTGCATTGGCTTTGTTTATACAAAAACTTTTCAGTTTAGCATAATCAAAATTATCTATTTTGCATTTGATAATGCTCTCTGTCTCTTGTTGGGTCATGAATTCTTCCCTTTCCCATAAATCTGACAAGTAAATTAATCCTTTCTCTCCCAAATTGCTTATAGTATCAGCCTTTATTACTAAATCATGTACCCATTTTGACTTTATTTTGCTATATGGTGCAAGATATGAGTCTATGCCCAGTTTCTGCCATACTATTTTCCAATTTTCCCAGCAGCTTTTGTGAAACAGTGAATTCTTAACCCAGAAGCTGGATTCTTTGGGTTTATCGAAGAGTAGATTGCTATAGTCAGTGACTTCTGTGTTTTGTGTACCTAACCTATCCCACTGATCTACCACTCTTGTTTCTTAGCCAGTACCACGTGGTTTTGAGGACCGCTGCTTTATAGGACATTTTGATATCTGGTATGACTAGGTCACCTTCCCTAACATTTCTTTTCTTCTATTCCCTTGATATTCTGGACTTTTGTTCTTCCAGATGAATTTCATTATTATTTTATCCAGGTCTGTAAAATAATTTTTTGGCAGTTTGATTGGTATGGTACTGAATAAGTAAATTAATTTAGGTAAAATTGTCATTTTTATTATAATAGCTTGGCCTAACCATGAGCAACTGATGTTATTCCATTTAATTAGATCTGACTTTATTTGTGTGAGAAGTGGTTCATAATTTTGTTCATATAGGCCCTGAGTTTGTCTTGGCAAGTAGACTCCCAAATATTTTATAGTGTCTACAGTAACTTTAAATGGAATTTCTCTTTCTATCTCTTGCCTTTGGGCTTTTTTAGTAATACACAGGAATGCTGAGGATTTATATGGGTTTATTTTATATCTTGCAACTTTGCTAAAGTTGTTTATTAATTCAAGTAGTTTTTTATTTGAATCTCTAGGATTCTCTAAGTAAATCATCATATCATCTGCAAAAAGTGATAATTTAGTTTCTTCTTTGCCTATTCTAATTCCTTCAATTTCTTTTTCATCTCTTATTGCTAAAGCTAACATTTCTAATACCAACTTGAATAGGGGTGATAATGGATATCCTTGTTTCACCCCTGATCTTACTGGGAATGCAACTAGCTTATCCCCATGTAATGCTTGCTGATGGTTTTAGGTAGATGCTATTTATAATTTTAAGGAAGACTCCATTTATTCCTATGCTTTCTAGTGTTTTTAATAGGAATAGGTGTTGTATTTTGTCAAAAGCTTTTTCTGCATCTATTGAGATGATCATATGGTTTCTGCTAGTTTTGTTGTTGATATGGTCAATTATGCAGATAGTTTTCCCAATATTGAACCAGCCTTGCATTCCTGGAATAAATCCTACCTTGTCGTAGTGTAGTATTCGCATGATAAGCTGATGCAATCTTTTTGATAATATTTTATTTAAAATTTTTGCATCAATATTCATTAGGGAAATTGGACTATAATTTTCTTTCTCTGTTTTGACTCTTCCTGGTTGAGGTATTAGTACCATATTTGTGTCATAAAAAGAATTTGGTAAGACTCTTTCTTCACCTATTTTCCCAAATAGTCTATAAAGCATGGAAATTAATTGTTCTTTAAATGTTTGATAGAATTCACATGTAAAACCAGCTGGCCCTGGAGATTTCTTTCCTAGGGAGTTCATTGATGGCTTGCTCAATTTCTTTTTCTAAGATGGGGTTCTTTATGTAATTTATTTCCTCTTCTGTTAACCTGGGCAATTTGTATTTTTGTAAATATTCATCCATTTCCCTGAGGTTACCAAATTTATGGGTATACAATTGGGCAAAATAATTCCTAATTATTATTTTAGTTTCCTCTTCATTTGGAGGTAAATTCACCCCTTTCATTTTTGATACTGGTAAATTGGTTTTCTTCTTTTTTTTAATCAAATTGACCAAGGGTTTATCAATTTTATTGTTTTTTTCATAAAACCAGCTCTTAGTTTTATTTATTAGTTCAATACTTTTCTTGACTTCAATTTTATTAATCTCTCCTCTGATTTGCAGTATTTCTAATTTGGTATCCAATTGGGGATTTTCAATTTGTTCTTTTTTCTAGTTTTTTTTTTCAGTTGCATGCCCATTTCATTGCTTTCCTTTTTATCTATCTTATTCATGTAAGCATTTAGAAATATAAACTAAGAACTACTTTTGCTGCATCCCATAATTTTTGGTATGTTGACTCATTACTGTCATTCTCTTGAATGAAGTTATTAATTGTTTCTATGATTTGTTCTTAAGCCCACTCATTCTTTAGGATTAGATTATTTAGTTTCCAATTAATTTTTAGATTATCTTTTCATGATCCTTTATTACAAATAATTTTTATTGCATCATGATCTGAGAAGGATACATTGACTATTTCAGCCTTTCTGCACTGGATTGTGAGGTTTTTATGCCCTAGTACATGGTAAATTTTTGAGTATGTGCCATGTACCACTGAGAAAAAAGTATATTCCCTTTTATCTCTATTCAGTTTTCTCCAGAGGTCTGTCATATCTACCTTTTCCAGAATTCTATTCACCTCCTTAACTTCTTTCCTGTTTATTTTGAGGTTAAATTTATTGAGTTCAGAGAGGGGGAGGTTGAGGTCCCCCACTAGTATGGTTTTGCTGTCTGTTTCTTCCTGAAACTCCCTTAACTTCTCCTCTAAGAATTTGCCTGCTATACCACTTGGTGCATACATAGTAAATAATGATATTGCTTCACTGTCTATGGTACTTTTTAGCAGGATATAGTGTCCTTCCTTATCTCTTTTAGTTAGATCTGTTTTTGCTTTTGCTTTGTCTGAGATTAGGATTGCTACTCTTGTTTTTATGACTTTGGCTAAAGCATAATATATTCTACTCCATCCTTTTACTTTTATGCTGTGTGTACCCCCTTTTTTCAAATGTGTTTCTTGTAAACAACATATTGTAGGATTATGGTTTTTAATCCATTCTGCTATCCGCCTCTGTTTTATGGGAGAGTTCATCCCCTTCACATTCACAGTTATGATTACAAGCTGTGTCTTTTTCTCCGTTCTGTTCCTGCCCCCTTGTTTATGCTTTTATTTCTCCCTCCCCACTTCTGCTCCTCAAAAGAGTTTTGCTTTTGACCACCACCTTCCCCAACTTACCCTCCCTCTTGATTTCCCTCCCTTATCTTATCCTTTTCCCCTTTCTACTTCTTCCCTCCTTTCTGACCCCTCCCCCTTTTCTTTCCCCTTTCCATTTCTACTGCCTGTAGGACAGGCTTGATTTCTATACTTTTCAGAGTATTTTATTCTGTTCTTGAACCAAATCCAATGAGATTAAAGCTCACATACTACTTTTCTCCCTCCCATCTTTCCCTCTACTATATTGTGTTTTGTTCCTCTTCATTTGATGTAATTTATTCTTTTCTACTGCCTCCTTACCTCTTCTCTCAGAACCTCCCTTTACATGTCGTAATTATGTTTTTATCATTACATCAGTTACTTTATACTGACACCCACAGTCTATGTGTATCCATTTCAATTGTCATAATAACTGTACTATTCTCAAGATTGACATATATAAAATAATATAATCCCATATAAAGATGTAAACAATTTGCCCTTATTGATTAACAAGGTTTGTGGGTTTTTTCCCCCTGTTTACCTTTTTATGTCTCTTTTTGGTTTTGTATTTGAAGATCAAATTTTCCATTGAGTTCTGGCCTTTTCATCAGGAAGGTCTGGAATTCCCTTATTTCATTGAATGTTCATCTCCTTGCCTGAAAAATTATGCTCAATTTTGCTGGGTAGTTGATCCTTGGTTGTAGTCCCAGATCCTTTGCCCTTCAGAATATTGTATTCCAATTTCTCCTGTCATTTAATGTAGAAGCTGAGAGATCACGCATGATCCTGACTGTAGTTACACAATATTTAAATCGTTTCTTCTTGGTTGCTTGCAGTATTTTCTCCTTGACTTTGTAATTCTGAAATTTGTCTATAATATTTCTTGGATTTTTCAATTTGGTATCTCTTTCAGGGGGTGATCGGTGGATTCTTTCAATGACTAATTTCCCCTCTGGTTCTAGGACCTCTGGGCAGTTATCTTTGATAATTTCTTCGAAGATACTGTCCAGGCACTTTTTTCATTGTGGCTTTCCAGTAGACCAATAATTCTTAAATTGTCTCTCCTGGATCTATTTTCCAGGTCGGTTGTTTTTCCAATCAGATATTTCACATTTTCTTCTATTTTTTCATTCTTTACATTTTTGTTTGACCACTTCTTGATGCCTCATAGAGTCACTAGCTTCTACTTGCTCAATTCTAATTTTTAATGAGTTGCTGTCTTCATTTTGCTTTTGAGTCTCCTTTTCCAGTTGGTTGATTTTACCTGTCAGGGTGTCATTTTCTCTATTTAGATTCTGAAACTCCTTAGCCATTTTGCCAATTTTACTTTTTAAACATTTGATCTCATCTGTGGTTTTTT
This sequence comes from Trichosurus vulpecula, assembly GCF_011100635.1. NCBI lineage: Eukaryota > Metazoa > Chordata > Mammalia > Diprotodontia > Phalangeridae > Trichosurus > Trichosurus vulpecula. Next base: position 48,711,767 of record NC_050576.1, read on the forward strand.
TTTTCCATTTTTTTCTTTTACCTCTCTAATTTGGTTTTTAAAGTTCTCCTTTAGCTCTTCCAGGAATGCTTTTGGGGTTTGAGACCAGTTCGCATTCCCCTTTGATGCATCAGATGTGGGTATAGTGTCAATGCTGTCTTCTTCCGAATTAGTATTTTGATCTTCCCTGACCCCGTAAAAAGAATCAATGGTCCTTGGTTTTTTCATGTTCTTCCTTGGGTTGGTTAGCTTTTTTTTCCTGGATTTACAGTGGATATCTGCTTTTGGAGCTCAGGGATCTCTGTCCCAGGTTTCTTGTTCTGGGAATTGTGAGCCTAGTTACTGGCTTTGTGTATTATGGCCTTCATTTTCCTGAGGTGTGGGGGAGGGGTCTTCTGGCTGCTCTTCCCTAGGGGTGCTCTCAAGCACCAGTGGTCTCAACTGGCATCTGTGCTGGTGTCTGCCACTTCCCCTGGCTGTGTAAAGGCATCACTGGGTTCCTGGTGTTGACCCTTTCTGGTTCCACCTTTCTGGGACTCAGGAATTCCCACTGTTTGGCTACTGAAGTCCCACTTGGGTCTCCTCTTTTCCAGCATTTTTCCCTGAGGAATTCTCTGGGTCAGTGAGGGAGGGAGTGGTGGAGCCAGTTACCTGGTCATTATGTCTCCTGGAAGTTCAATGTTTCAAACCCTTGGGCTGCAAGCCTCAGGAGTGGAGGTCTCCTGGTCACAGGTGCTGTGCTGCTGCCTCCCATCACTTCAACAGACTCTCATCCTGTGTTGGGAGGCCTAAGGATCTCCGCCAGTTTTGGGGGGCCAGCTTTCTCCCAGCCTGGAAGGCTGGTTGGTTTCCACTTTGGTGCTGTCTGGTGCAACTCTGTATACCCCACCCTACAGATCCCTCTTGTCGACCTTTTGGACTCTCTTGGCTTGGAAATTTGTCCCATTCAGTCTACTAGTGGCTTCTAACTCTCTCAAATCTGCTCTGATTCTCTGTTTTAGAGGTATCTGACAGAAATTGTGAGAGAGCTCCAGTAAGATGTTATTTTCACGTGGCCATCTTGGCTCCACCCTCTAAAATGCTTTTTAATTGATTGATTAACTTAGAACTACCATCTGTCTTTCATCTATCTATCTATCTATCTATCTATCTATCTATCTATATCTTATCCTTCTAATAAATTACAGGTTAGAGGCTCTCAAAGCATGAATATAGGGAAATACAGATGATAAAAAATATAAAATGACATATATAAAAATAAAAGTCATTCTGTTGACTTCAAATTTACAATATTTTAAGATTTGCTTGATTTGGGGGTGGAGCCAAGATGGCGGCTGAAAAGCAGGGACTAGCGTGAGCGCCCTGCCAAGTCCCTCCAAAAACCTATAAAAAACAGCTCTGAACCAATTCTAGACCTGCAGAAACCACAAAATAGCAGAGGGAAGCAGGGCTCCAGCCCAGGACAGCCTGGATGGTCTCTGGGTAAGGTCTATCCCCTACGGAGCTGGGAGTGGAGCAGAGCAGAGCAGAGTCCAGTGCGGGCAGCGCAGACCAACCAGACCAGCAGCCATGCATAGCATGCCCTAGTGCCCTGAATCAGTGAGCTGTAGCAGTTACCAGACTTCTCAACCCACAAACACCAAAGACAACAGAAAAAGTTAGTGGGAAAAGCTGTGGGAGTGGAAGGAGTTCGCGGTTCAGCTACCACCCTGGGGTGCAGCAGAAGTGGGGCGGCCACAGAAATACAGCTGCAGTGTCCTCTGGCCCCAGGCGCACCTGGTGGGAGGAATTAAGTGGCGGATCAGAGCAGGAGTGCACAGCCTGCTGAAGATCTAAGTCCAGTCTGGGTTGGGGGATCTTGGGGAAGGAGGAGTGCTGGTGTGACAGAGCTGGCACATCCCCCCAAGCTTGGAACATAGAGCTCTTTAGTCTACAAGCAGTCATACCCCACTGAAAAACTCAAGGGTCAAGTTATTGGTTGGGAATATGGCCAGGCAGCGAAAACGCACCCAGATTCAGTCCCAGACTTGGAATCTTGCTTTGGTGACAAAGAAGACCAAAACATACAGTCAGAAGAAGTCAACAAGGTCAAAGATCCCACAACAAAAGCCTCCAAGAAAAACATGAACTGGTCTCAGGCCATGGAAGAGCGCAAGAAGGACTTGGAAAAGCAAGTTAGAGAAGTAGAGGAAAAATTGGGAAGAGAAATGAGAAGGATGCAAGAAAACCATGAAAAACAAGTCAATGACTTGCTAAAGGAGACCCAAAAAATGCTGAAAAATACACTGAAGAAAACAACACCTTAAAAAATAGACTAACTCAAATGGCAAAAGAGGTCCAAAAAGCCAATGAGGAGAAGAATGCCTTGAAAGGCAGAATTAGCCAAATGGAAAAGGAGGTCCAAAAGATCACTGAAGAAAATACTACCTTCAAAATTACATTGGAGCAAGTGGAAGCTAGTGACTTTGTCAGAAATCAAGATATTATAAAACAGAAGCAAAGGAATGAAAAAATGGAAGACAATGTGAAATATCTCCTTGGAAAAATCACTGACCTGGAAAATAGATCCAGGAGAGAGAATTTAAAAATTATTGGACTACCTGAAAGCCATGATCAAAAAAAGAGCCTAGATATCATCTTTCAAGAAATTATCAAGGAGAACTGCCCTGATATTCTAGAGCCACAGGGAAAAATAGAAATTGAAAGAATCCACCGATCGCCTCCTCAAATAGATCCCAAAAAGAAATCTCCTAGGAATATTGTCACTGAATTCCAGAGCTCCCAGATCAAGGAGAAAATACTGCAAGCAGCCAGAAAGAAACAATTTGAGTACTGTGGAAACATAATCAGAATAACCCAAGATCTAGCAGCTTCTACATTAAGAGACAGAAGGGCTTAGAATACGATATTCCAGAGGTCAATGGAGCTAGGATTAAAACCAAGAATCACCTACCCAGCAAAACTGACTATCATGCTCCAAGGCAAAATATGGATTTTCAATAAAATAGAAGACTTTCGAGCTTTCTCAGTGAAAAGACCAGAGCTGAATAGAAAATTTGACTTTCAAACACAAGAATCAAGAGAAGCATGAAAAGGTAATCAAGAGAAAGAACAAGAAAAAGAAATTGCAAGGGACTTACTACAGTTGAACTGTTTTGTTTACATTCCTACATGGAAAGATGATATGTATGATTCGTGAGACCTCAGTATTAGGGTAGCTGAAGGGAATATGCATATATATAGATATAGATATAGATATAGATATAGATATGTGAGTGTGTATGTATGTATATATGTATGTGTATAGAGAGAGAGAGAGTGAGAGAGAGAGAGAGAGAGAGAGAGAGAGAGAGAGAGAGAGAGAGCGGGCACAGGGTGAGTTGAGGATGAAGGGAAGATAATCTAGGGGAAATAGAATCAGGTTGAAGGATGAGAGAGGAGTGTATTGGCAGAGGGAGATAGGGAGAGATGGAATGGGGTAGCTTATCTCGCATGGGGGTGGCAAGAGGGGGCAGTTCTGTAGGAGGGGAAGAGAGGTCAGCTGAGGGGGAATGAGTGAATCTTGCTCTCATCAGATTTGGCCTGAGGAGGGAATACCATGCATACTCAATTGGGTAACTTGCCCCACAGGAAAAAAGGAGGAAGAAGAAGATAAAAAAAGGAGGGGGATGATAGAATGGAGGGCAGATGGGGGTGGAGGTAGTCAAAAACAAACACTTTCGAAGGGGGACAGGGTCAAGGGAGAAAATTCAATAGAGGGGAATGGGTTAGGAAGGAGCAAAGTGTGGTGAGTCTTTCATGGCATGAGTATTGTGGAAGGGTTATACATAGTGATACACATGTGGCCTGTGTTGGGTTGCTTGACTTCTTGGGGAGGGTGGGTGGGAAGGGAAGACGGGAGAGAATTTGGAACTCAAAATATTAAAAACATATGTTCAAAAACAAAACAAAAAAAAGTTTTTGCATGCAACTAGAAAATAAGATACACAGGCAACGGGGCGTAGAAATTTATCTTGCCCTACAAGAGGGAAAGGGAAAAGGGGATGGGAGGGGAGTGGGGTGACAGAAGGGAGGGCTGACTGGGGAATGGGGCAACCAGAATATATGCCATCTTGGAGTGGGGGGTAGAAATGGAGAGAAAATTTGTAATTCAAACTCTTGTGAAAATCAGTGCTGAAAACTGAATATATTAAATAAAAAAAAGGCAAAAATAAAAGATTTGCTTGATTCTAGAAATGTAATTGAAAGTTGATAGTACAAAATTATTAGCACATTACAAAAGCTGACATAGAATAAGCTTAATATAGATTCATTTTAATCTAAACCTGTGGTTTTATCAATCTTTAAACTCCTTCCACAAATACACATCAATAACTTGTCTATCGCTTATTGTTTTAGATTAAGTTGTCACATAGCATGTATGTGTCCAAGGTAGAAGTGGAACTCAGCTCTTTCTGATTCCAAGGCTTCCATCCACTAGGCCTTCTGGCCTTTATGCTTACAGGTACTATTCTCAAATCCCTTGGTCAGGCATTTCCAAAGCACTTTCTTGAAGTGTTTTTTTTTTTATTATTATTTTTTCCAGGTTACGGAGACTTTTAATAAATCAAAGTAATTTCACTCATTCATCCCAAAGCAAAACAGGGACAGAATTAGCAATAAGTATTCAGATTTCACTTCCTCATATTAATTGCTAGATCACCAACTAAGCATATTGTCAAAATAGCCAATGTGCTTTGGGGAGGATAGTTAAAAGTTGTTAGATATGACGACTAGGAAAAGAATCGCCACATGAAAATGACTGAAGCCAATATTGGGCTTCAAATTCTGCTTTGAAGAGATGTTGGTTCCCTGCCTCAGTTATTCAAGGGTAGTAAATTTCTTGAGTGATAATAATGAGCTTGGCTACCCCAAAGGGAAGGTGAAAAATGAGTGTCCCTCATTTATACTGCCATCGTTCTGCTTTGTTTGCTAATCGCAAATCATAAAATGACATCCATCAGCAATTCTTCATTGACATAAGAGGACATCAGAGAACTTTCTGGGTACCTGTCTATCTCTCCTATCAGTTATCAGTGTGACATCCAGTAAGTAATGAACATTCTTTGCTTCTCCCTGTTTGCCCAAGAAAGCACACATGGATTGTTTATAAACACATTTCATCTCAACTCATTCTAGTTCCTCACTTGTGCATAAAAATAGGTAAGTTGATTAGAACTGTGTGGGTGGTGGACTATCTGCCATTTGAAACCTCCACCTACAAGCTATAATATATCACCCATGTCTTTTGGGAATCCAACTAACTAATTACTTCTCCAGAAACATACAAGAGGTCGTTTGCCTGCTACCTTTCATCATTATTTACCTACCAACAAGAGCTTTGAAATGTTTGGCCATGGGGTAGAAAAAAAAGAAAGAAAGAAAAAAAAGAAAATAGGTAAGAAGGATTTTTAAAAACCTGGAAGCAAATCTGTTGTTTTTTTAAAGCTTCATCCATGGTTTAAATGAAAGCAGTTACATGCTGCAGGAGACAATATGGAAAATGAGATAATCAGGAGAGTATAGAGAAAAGACCAGCAGGGTTTAGGCAGGAGGCAGGATGATGGTTTATCTCCAATCCTGAATATTTATTTTAAAAATTTTTCTTTTTTTAATTCTTAACCACAATTATCATAGTAGCCTATCAATCCTCTATTGCCTCTCCTCCTCTTTTTCCTCTTCTTTCTCTACTTCTCCTCCCTCTCCCTCTCCCCTCCTCCTCCTCCTTCTTCTTCCACTTCATCGTCATCATCATCATCATTATCTTCTTCTTCTGCTGCTGCTGCTGCTGCTCCTGCTGCTGCTGCTGTTGCTCCTGCTACTTCTTCAGTCTACGTCTTTATTAGTAGTAGTAATAGCAATAGTAGTAGATCTAAAATATAAGGATCTCAAAACCCTTTAACTTGGAATGGCTCCTGGAAAACCAGAATTTTTCTTTTTGTAGTTTCTTATCCCTAGAAACTTGTTTATCCCCTTACAGATCAAGTCAGGCTACATCTGTATCCTATACCAAATGCTATACACCATTCCTTTCTTCCTTTTCTGGATCTGCTCCTGACTCTCTGGACTTCTCCTCCATGATCCAGCAGACGTCTTGCCTTGAAAGATACTACCACCTCTGCAGTTCTATCCTAGGATTATTAAGTCCCTCCTAGAACCTCCATTTTAAGCAAGTTCCCAGGCCGGATCCATGATCTCTCCTTCCCTCTTCTCCTGTATCTCTTCCTGTCTCTCTCTAAACTTCTTTAGCAGGCCCCACAAATAGATAACTTCTCTTCTCTCTCCCCATCCTTTACTTTGCAACTCATTATTGGAATACAAGCCTGGTGAAGGCAGTGACTGTCCTTCTTTTTCCTTGTATTCATTCTGCCAGTACTTAGCACAAATGCTTAGAATATAGTAAGTACTCGATAAATGTTTGAATATGCCCAAACCCAGCTTGTTGTGTAAGTTTGGAGGGTGGAGGGAGATGGAGCTTGAAGAGAATGCAATTATACCACAAGAACTATGCACATAGTAGATGTTTAATAAACACTTGCTGATTTTAATTATTTCACCATCGTAATTTAAAACACTTCAATGCCCCACAGAAGCTTTCTACCCCCATATGCAGAACCTCAATTTCAACTCACATATTATAATGTACAAAAATAATTTTATTGGTTTTCTTTGATCTTTATTAAGTGCCTACTATGTGCTAGACACTGTGCTAAAAACTCAAGAGAGTAATTCTCGGGAGTTGTCCAGATTTAATCCATCTTTGGGTCACCAAGTATGGGACAAAGGAAATATTTTTATTGGTTTTATTCTGCTTCATTCATTCAAGAAGCACTTACTAAGTAGATACTCTGTACCAGGAGCAGTTCTCTGAGTCAGAGATTAAAAAAATAAAAAATGGTCTTGCCCTCAAGATCCTTAAATTTTATTCAGGGATAAAAAAGAATATATACAGAGAAGTAAAAACATAAAAAGCAACTAAAATGAGGGAAAGAAAGGCACTAGTAATTAGGGATGGTAAATAAAAGCTCCAGCTAGATAGTAGCAATAAAACTGAGACATAAAGAACACTTCAATTTATCAGATGCAAAGAAAATGAGTGTATAAGTATACTTCAGGTGTGTGTGACAGCCTAGTGAAAAGATGGAGTTCAGAGATAGCATGCCATGTTCAGGGAACAACAAGAAGGCCAATTTGGTCAAAATGAACGTTTTGTGAAGTAAGCATTAAACTAGAAAAGGCAGCCTTTACTTGACTCTGAAGGTCTTCAATTGACAAATAGAGTAAACCATATGATATTCTAGAGGTAATAGGGAGCAAAGGGAGTTACTTGAGTAGAAGAGTGACCTAAATGAAAAGGAATTTTGCTTTCAAAGAAAAGTCATACTCATCCAGCATACTCAACAAACATTTCTATAATATAGTTTAATAACAAAAGATGATTTCATGTGAAACTGCAAATCTATTATGTATAACTTGCTATTCCTTTTAAATATATAATGTAGTTATCATGTAAACTTTTTTTTTCTTTTTTTCTTCCCTCCCCCTGCCCAAGAGATGGCTACCATAAGACACAAATACATATGTATGTATATGTGTGTATATATACATATATGCATATACACACATATGCACATATATAATTATTATCTACATCTATTGATCACTTCTTTCTTTGGATGCAGATAGCATCTTTCTTCATATATCCTTTATGGCTAATGCAGGTACTTACAATAGTCAAAATGACTTATTAACTCAGTCATTCATAAAACAATATTAGTGTTACTGTATATAATGCTATAAGAAATGATGAGCTCAACGATCTTAGAAAAACACTGAAAAACTTGCATGAAATAATGAAGAGTGAAATGAGCAGAACCAAGAGAACATTATATGCAATAATTCACTTCTTCAGTTCTAAGAAGAGAGGAGAGATAAAGTATGAGCCTCTGAGATCAAACCCCATAGTCCCTTTCCCCTTCTCTAGCAATCAGTAGGGTAGACCTCCTACTCATCACCATCTTAAATATTTATTGACCCACAAATACTAGATAACTATAGAGTGATCTAGTTGAATCTGAATCTAACAACATTTATTTAATTTTTTTCTTATTTGAGCTTGAAAAATATGTACAAAGAAAATTCATATATTGAACCACAAATGTCCATTATGTAAAGCTTATTTTTTAAAGTATGTACTAAAACTCAGCACATAATTCCAAAGCTGTCTATATTTCGTTTCAAATTCTCTTCTGATCTTCTTAGTGCATTTTTAATGCTTTCTTGATTTCTTTCAAAAAAAAAAAGTCCCTTTCTCCTCCAATACATTCTTTCCAAAAAAATTCCTTGTAACCTGTGAGCATAGTAAACCAAAGCAGAGCCTCACATTGGCCACATCTGAAAATAAGGCTTCATTAACCACCAAAGTATTGGGCTAAACAGCAGGAGATAAAAGACAAAATGAAAACCAGACCCAGCCCTCAAAGATCTTACATACTACTGGGGAAGCACAACAAACAAGTAAATGGAAAAGTACACTCCTAATTACTAGACAAAACACTGTAGTTGATCCTATGTGCATGGGGGTTGAAGACACCAAGAAACATAAAGCAAGAGGTCGCGATGCTGATAGTCCCAGTGGAACACAGTCTTGACGACTGGACCAGTAATCTCAAAGGGCTCTATGAAACATTCATTCCCATTCTCAGATTCAATAAAAGTTTACATCCACCTAGAGCCAGCTCCATTTAAGACCTATACTTGATGGTAAACAAATAGCCATGTCTCTTTCCATTGTGATATATTGATTGCCTTGGAATTTCTCATTGATTTCCCAATATGATTCTTCACTAAAGGCAAATTATAATTTTCAAAAGAAGTCTATTTCAAAAAGATGAAATATAGTACTTTAGAAATGGGCCACACTTAACTAAGGGGAAGTTACCAGATCATAGATGGCATCAAATGGTCTTCTGTGGATACACTGGGACCTAAGAGAATTTAACCTTTCCCTCTTTCAAAGCAAATTCAGTCTTTATTATAATTAATATAATTATGAATTCATATCATAATTATATGCAACTGTAAAGCTTTAATTATTCAAATTATATGTATGTAGATTATATCAACAATATCATAAACTTGCATTTATACTGAAATAACTATTCAACATTGCAGATAAGACTAAAAGAATAGGAAAAATAGAATGAGTGGACTTTTTCCCAAGCCCATGCAATATAATTATATTCTTCCACTTTCCTGAAAAATGTTGAGGAATTTTCACATTTTATATGAATGGCTTGCTTTTTCCAAAGCAAATTTTCGGTGGCCATCTTAAGAACTTGGGGGAAAAAAAGGCAAAAAATGAAAAAGAGAGATTCTATTAGAATGCAACAATTTTCATTAGGCAAAACAATATGAAGCAATGTCTAAGCTTTTGGTTACCCATCCTATAGCTAGGCATGTGTCAGCTTATAGAAACTCCCTGTTATACTTAAAGATTTCTTCTTTTCCCTTAGAGATTTCTTCCTGTAACTGCTTGACAAACTGTACCAAAATTAACAGTGGAACAGACTATGTCACACAAAGAAATAACTTTCTACTTCAATCTTTCTTTTATTCAAAGTGGCCACAGCCCTCAAACACAGACTAAATATTGATATTATATAGACATACATTCCCCCAATTTCTGACCTCTGCCCCCCATACCTTACACATACAGGATACTAATATTTCCAACTGAGAAGCATGAGCTATGTTGTTGTTTCTGTCATTCTTTCTCTGAAATAAAGCAAAAAAAATCTGAAAGCTTTTATTTTGTTAGTTTATAAAAAAGATGGCTAAAATCAATCCCTTCAATGACCCCTGAGGCTGCGCTATCATTTCAGAGTTGAAAGTGCATCTTTCTTTCAAGAAAAAGGGTAAAAGGCAAGAGAAAAGAGTTCAGCATCTGGGACATCAAACACAGCTATTCAACATGAATGTTGAGAGGAAACTGATGGCTGAAGTGGCTATAGGAACAACCTCACCCTACTGTAACAAACAATAACTCTTCTAGTATGAGCTTTGTATCTCGTGTGTCCATCTGCTTTCCTGTCTCTGTGAAATTAAAAAAATAAAATAAAAGGAAAAGCCATCCATTCACTGGTGGATAGTCCTCCTGTAATATCTTTAGACCTTTTTCATATCCTTCGGCATATTATTCCATCTTAAGCCTTATTTTTATTTGTTGTCATATTCACCCATTCTTATAAGTCATCCTTGAAATGTGGCAATCAAATAATTGTTCCATTATGGAAGAGACTCTCATCATTTACAGGTGATCCAAAAAAAATGAGGACTGCCCCAGGGATCTGGAGTTTGTGATACTGGCTTTTTACTGCTATCATTTAGGCTAAATATATGGTAGGGGGGTGAGGGAGATGTTTCTAGAATTTCATGGATATAATAGAAATCAAGGTATAGTATTGTCATTATTAGAGGAGGTACTTCATATTTCAGAGAGGAATGGGACTAGAAATCAGATCTGAACTTGGATACCTCTATTCAGTCATTAATTAATTTCTCTAATGGCACATTTAGAAGTCTACTCAAAAGTTCCATAGGAAAATATTACATGCAGCTATGGACATCTTCATACACTGACCAGATTTCCATTTTGAACCATTTTTATTGACTGAAATAATTTTAGATTTGGAAGGGACTTCTGGGGTCTTGGAGACCTAAGATCATTCCTTCCAACCTAGTAGCCCTTGGACAATATCCCTGATAGATGGTCATCTACCTTCTGTTTACCTGTCACACTGCTTGAAAGCTCTAATTGGCATAAAAATATTCCTTGCGTTGAACTCAAAGATACTGCCTTGTAACTTTCATATATAGACTGTAGCTTCCATGCACCATTCCTATCTCCCCTCTTCAAACTAAACATGATGCTTCCTTCAGCAGGGGTTGCCAAAGCTTTCCCCCATCCTGGTCAACATCTTTGGATTATCACCAGTTTGCTAAGTGGGTTAAATTTGTTTGTCCGTCTTCTACGTGGTTAAAAGAATTGCCCTAACCAATGTGGAATATAGGAGGAGACAATCTCTTTCCCTGGATGCTATATCTTTCCCATCTTTTCCTTCCATGATTTCCATTATTATCTCTAGGCAAATGGTTTTCAAACCTTTTGCTCTAACCCGGACCTTTTTTTCTGAGCCCCAAACTCCCATTTTCTATTGCCTACCGGACATTTTTCACCTCAAAAATACCACTGGCCACACAAGACAAGCATGTCTACAACTGAGTTTGCTTTAATAGAGAGAAAAAAAAATATTCAATTATGGAATGGGCTGACTTAGATTGACTAATTGACTTAAGTTGATTTTCTCCTCATAGTAATTATTCAGTGAAGGCCAGATGGCCACATGTTGGAAATATTGTTGAATAAAGATGTTATTTTTTAGATTTTGTTTTTTTTATTTTATTAAATATAATAAAAGCATAAGAAAATAAAGGCAAGTCAGATCAGGGCATAAGAAGAGACTTTTTCTTATACCTGTACCCACCAATCCCAGAGGACTGACTCTTCTATGTAGCCAGTTCCTCAGATGAAGAGAAATATGGGATGCCCATACCCAAACCATACTTAAAATATTATCTTATTTTATTGATTTATTTTCTCTTTATATCACATTCATTTGATACCATTCCTAGAAAGTCATTCCTTATAAATGATTTTTATAAAGAAAAAGAAAAGCATTCAAGAAAACTAATTGATCCATGGAATGTGTCTAATAATTCAGTATTTCACAGGAATAGTTGTTCCACCTCTACAATTAAGGGAGTAAGAGAAGGCTTTGTAGGATAATGAACAGGAAAACTATGTGAATCTAAAAAGGAGAAGGAAGAATTATAAAGAAAAATTTAATGTTTCAGAATTATGAATATAGGCAAAGCTTATAAGGATATGACTATGATGTCAATCAGTCAGTTGCCATTTGTTAGTGCCTAGTATGTGTAAGGCACTAAGCTTTGGGGAAACCAAAAAACTCAAGAAACAGTCTCTGCCCTCAAGAGCTCACCATCTAATTGGGGAAAACAACAGGCGAACAGCTACGTGCAGACAAGGTGCATATGGGATAAACTGAAAATAATCCATGGAAGTCAGGCTCTGGAATTAAGGGAAAGAAGGACAAGCATTTATTAAGTGCCTACTGTGTGCAAGGCACTGTGCTAAGCACATCATCAGTGTTATTTCATTTTATCTTCATGATAACCCTTTAATGTTAGGCAGGTTGGAGAACTTGGGATTCTAAATGAGATCTGAAGGAAGCCGAGAGGCAAACATGAGAAAAGAAAACTTTCTGGTAATGGGGGAGAGCCACTGAAAATGCCCAGAGTTGGGAGAGTGTCTTGTTCAAGGAACAGCAAGGAGACCAGTTTCCTAGAATCACAGAGTACGTGGAGCAAATACAATACCAGAAAGATTTGAGGGGTGGGGGGTGGGTTGTGATAGGTTTTGTCAAATAGAAGATTTTATACATGATTTTTGGCAGTGATAGTCACTCAAGTTTATTGACAGAGGCTTCGGGGGAGGAGATGATATGATCAGACCTGCGCTTTGGGTAAATCACTTTATGTCAATACAATTTTACTTTATTTAAACGTGGAGAAGATTGTCACCAAGTCCAGTTGATTCTAACTGCAATATCTTTTAAGACTGTTCCTTCTTTACAATTCCCACTGAATTGATATCAGCTCAATTCATCATTACTTGTACAATGATAATGACCATCTAAATATCTACTCATCTTCATTATCAATTTCCTCCAATCAGTACTTTTAGCTAATTCCAGAAATCTTCTCAGTGTATAGGCATGACTAGTTCAATCTGATCTCTAACTATCATTTAAACAAAATATAAACTCCTCAGTCTGTTTTATTTCATTTATTAAATTTATTTTACATGCATTTATAACATTTCCCATACCCTCCCCCTCTCTATGACATCATCAACAACAAAAACAAAAAAGAAAACTACAATCCTAAACATTCATAGTTCAGCAAAGAAAATTCCCTATTGGCCATGCCCAAATATTTAAATATCTCTCTGTGTTTTAAGTTTATCACTTCTCCAGTAAGAGGTGAGTGGGGAATTTTATCTTCATTCCTCTAGGCTTGTGGTTCGTCCCTGTACTTATCAGAATTCTAAGGTTGGTTTTCTCTAGAATGATGACATTTTATAATTTTTTTCCCTAGGCAATTTTAAAAGAGAAGAATTTCATACTATCAATGGCTACATGAAAAAATTCTCAATAATAGAAATGAAAATTAAAGCAACTTGGATATTTCCTCTCACATCCATCAAACTGGAAAAGATGAAAACAAATGAAAATAACAAATCTTAGAAGGTCTGGTCCAGCTATGTTGGAAAGCAAATTGGAACTTACACCAGTAGTCATTAAACTGTCCATAACTTTTGGCCTAGATAATCATTAATAGGCCTATAGTCCAAAGATATCATAGAGGGAAAACAACCTGTGACAAAAATATTTATAGCAGCTATTCCACAATAACCAAAAACTGGAAACCAAAAGACTGCCTTCTTATTGAGAAATAGCTAAACAAATTATGGTATATGAATGTAATGAAATATTATTGTGCCATAAGAAATTATGAAATGGACAGTTTCAAAAGAAACATGGAGGAGTAGGAGAAAACAAATAGCCTCAACTATAAAATATAAGCTTCAGCTAGAGAATGGGTGTAATAGAATCTACTTCCAAGGATTGTTGTGAGGATAAAATGAGATAATATTTACAAAGGACTTATCACAGTGCCTGATTCATAAGTATTACTATCATTATTGTTGTCATTATTAAAGAAAACCGAATTCTTATTGATGTGACAACCAACCATGTTTCTAAAGGAACAGTTGATAAACATGGTACTGAACTCTTGAGAATGGGGTGATGAACTCGGTACGCAGAATGAGTCATACATTTCAGGCATGGCCAATAATAGAAGTATATTATACTCCACCATGCATATCTGATAAAAAATGTTTTATTTGTATTTCTTTCCATTTTGGTGTAGAACTAGGGAGCAAAGGAGGAGGTTATTGATGGATTTACCAAAAAGAAAAGAGAAAAGTAAGAAAATAAGGTCATTGAAACATTTCAAAATGCAGAGAAGAGAACAAAATGAAGATCAGTAAGAAACATGTGCCAGCCAGCCAGCATTAGAAATAAGATGGTGAATTTATTATATGCTCAAAGAGTAAAGTGAACGATTCATAATGGAGATGTTTGGCTCTGTGTATGGTCCTTTTTTCTTTTCCGTTTTTTGTATGTAAATGCCCATTTTATTTTTTTACTTGTGAAATTCCATTTTTTTAAGAAAAAATAAAATAAAACTCTTTTAGCTAAGTTTTTAAAGCTCTTTACAATTTCGCCCCAACCTATCTTTTCAGCCTCAATGAACATTGCTCACCTTCATTCCCCACACTCTATGACCAAAGTCATGTTTTCTCTGCTCCTCAAAAATGATACTCCAATTTCTGTCTCCATGTTTTTTTTTCACTTGCCTATCTCCATAGTTAAAATGAAATCCATCTTCACCACTGCATAAAAAAACTCCCTATCTTTCTTCAAGACATAATGAAAATTTCCATCTGCCATAAGAAATGGGGATGATATGGACTTCATAACAACCTGGAAAAACCTACACAACATACTGCTGAGTGAGCGGAGCAGAGTCAGGAGAACATTATACACAACCACAGATATATGGATTCTGTGAGGACCAACCCTGACAGACTTCGCTCTTCTCAGCAACACAAGGTACAAAGACAACTCCAAAGGACTCACGATGGAGAATGCTATCTACATACAGAGAAAGAACTATGAAGAACGAATGAGGCACACTTCATGCTCACCTTTTTCCCCCCTTTTTTTCTTCTCTTTTGTTTTTGTTTTTGGGTTGTTGTTTTTTTTTTTGGGGGGGGGGTTCTGTTTCTTCTTTCTCATGATTCATTCCATTGGTCATAATTCTTCTCCACAACTTGACTAGTGTATAAATTAATTCAATGCAAAGTTATGCATGGTAGTTATATGAGATTCCATGCTGTCGTGGGGAAGGAGGGTGGAAGGAGGGGAGAAAATCTGGAACTCAAAATTATGTAGGACCATGTGTTGTAAACTAAAAAGAAAAAAAAGAAAATCTCCATTTTTAAATGAAACCTTTCTTGATCACATCTGCCTATTCCTGACTCTCCCCTTCTCCCTGTCAATTGATAGTACCCTCTCTTCTGAATTATCTTATATTTAACTAATCTATATTTGTTTTCTCTTGTTCTGTATATATTATACATAGAGAAATGTGTTAATGGGTCAAGTGAATTTCTGAATAAGACACATATTCCACTTAAAGTATATAGAAATCAACAGAATTACATTGAGTACAAACCAGTATATACTACTGCCCTCCTCATTTGAATAAAAACTCCTTGTGGGTAGAGGTGGTTTTATTCCATGTATTTATATTCCCAGTACCTAGCACTGTTCTTAGAATTTTTTTAGGTATTTAAAAATATTTTTGATTGATTGACTTATAATCATCTCTGTGTGTGCACATACATGTATTTGTGTGTATATCTCTACATATTTATCTTATCCTTCCAATAGATTATAGTCTTTATGCTCTTTAAGGGTGAATACCATAAAATATTTTCATTTTGGTAGTCTCAGTACCTAACCCTATACCTCACAGGATTTGAATAAACATTTGGTGAATTCATTTGTATGTGGACTTTGCAAATGGAACTATCTTACTCTAGTTTTTATGGTATTAATGTCTACACATCTTCAACTCTACTGCCGACTCCTTGAGGGTAAGTACCATGTCTTATTGCAAGTTGCATCTCTCTGTCATACATAATAGATATTTAATGATTCTTTATCAAATGAACAAATTATTAATGAAATTTAACATTGCATTCATTTGGGGTACAAATGCATCCCTTTCTTAGTTAAAATTGGTGCTGCAGTCAATTAAAATCACCAAGAGTTCTTTATTTATAAAGTTCTTAGCACAGTGCATGGTACATAGTAGATGGTTAATAAATGATATTAACCATATTGTGTTTGTGGTTGTCATTATCATTATTAAATAAAGCTTAAGAAATCATATGGATGAAATAGCCAACCATGACACTAGAGGTAAAATGATGAAACATGGTACACATCTTTTTATTCCACAATAAATAGGTATACTTCAATTCTGTGAGTTCATAATTATGTCTTTTAGTTCAATCTAACTATAGGACTTTATATTTATCCTTGTTTAATTTCCTCCTCTCAGAGTTGGCCCATTTTTCTGACCTATTAAGATATTTTTGAACCATAAATCTAACGTCCTTCAATAGATTAGCTCCATCTGTCAGTTTTGTGTAAACCGCAGATTTAATCACCATGCTTTTGTTGCCTTCATCTGAGTCATCAATAGCACTATTGAAAAGGACAATTCCAAGTGCAGAGCCCTGGGATATTTTAGATAATTCTTTCTAGTCAGTCAACTAGCATCTAAGTGCCTACTATGTGCCATGCTCTCTGTGAAATATGAGGGAGACAATGAAAGGCAAAAACTAGTCCCTGCTCTCAAGGAGATTAGTCCAATGTAGAACACCAACTACGACTTATTATAGTGTTTTTTTAAGATTTCTAAAATGCTTTACAGCATGTTATCCCATTGGCAGTCCCACGATAATCCTAGGAGATAAGTATTACTACAACCTTCATTTTATAGATGAGGAAACTGAGGCTGACACAGGTTAAGTGACTTGTCAATACTGACAGTGTCTGAAGCAGAATTGAAACATCCTGATTCCCTCCATGTTGCCATTGATCAAGTCAACAAGCATTCATTGTGTTCTTACTATAATGTGCGTGCTATGCTAAATACTGTGCATACAAATACAAGCAGATATAATGGCATACCCTCAAGACACTTAAATTATAATGGGAGAAAATAGCACACAAAAAGGAGCTGATTCTTTAAAAATGCCTTGCCCAGTGGAGTCAAGATTGTGGAGTAATGGCAGCAATTCACCTGAACTCTCCTAAATTTCTTTCCAAAATAGGTTAAAATAATGCCTCAAAACAAATTCTGGAGTGACAGAACTAAATAAAGGATGGAGTAAAACAATTTTCCAGACCAAAACAACTTAGAAGATTGGCAGGAAAGGTGTGTTTCCATGGAGTGAAAGTGAAGGATAGTGCAGTCCGTGCTCTGGCAGGCCAACAGTAGGCTTTGGGGGTGACCGAATCAGTAGCCATGGCTTCCGGAGCTCTCAGCCCACAGATGGTAAGGGGGTCAGATAACTGGTCAGAAGGAAATAACAGAGGACCCTTTGCTGGCATTGGGCATAGGGCTTGGTTTCATTTCCCCTCCTTGGATCCAGGTTACAGTTCCAGGGCAAGGAGGAGCACTAGCACATGAGAGCACTCATCCATATAGTAGGTGGGACCTTGGTCACAGTTCCAGGGTGGAAAAGAATACTTTTCTGGTCACTCACAGACCAGAACACAGGCCAGGAGAGTGTAACCACACTTTTTTTAGATCCTGCCAGTTTAAAAAACTGAAAATTTATAGATCCCCAGAATTATTTCTGAAAACATCAGCATGAAAACTGAAGCTTGAGAAAGTGCTCCCTCCACTAGAGGAGCACAGTCCAATGTTACCATAAAGTCAAAAACTCAAGAAATAGTCCCCAAAAATGAGAAAACAAGAACAACAACAAAGAACATAACTATAGAAAGTTACTGTGATTACAGGGAAGATGAAAGCAAAGAAAACAAAATCAAAACAGCAAATAAAATGTGAATTGGTCTCAGGCCAAAAGAAAAAATGAATCCCTGGAAGAGCCCAAAAAGGATTTTAAAAATTGACTTAGGGAGGAAGAGAAAAAATTGAAAAGAGAGATATCAGTGATACAAGAAAATCATGAAAAGAGAGTCAACAGCTTGGTAAAGGGAGCACAAAAAATACTGAATCAGAAAATAATATCTTAAAAAACAGAATAGAACAAATGGCAAAAGAGGCACAAACGTCCACTGAAGAGAACTCCTTAAAAATAGAATTGGCAAATGGAAAAGGAGTAACAAAAGCTCAAAAAAGAAAAAAAAACTTTTAAAATTAGAATTGGACAAGTAGAAGCTAATAACTTGGGGAATGGCTAAACAAGTTGTGGTATATGGTTGCGATGGAATACTGTTGTGTCATAAGAGATGATGAGCAGTTTATTTTTAGAAAAAATCTGGAAAAAACTTAAACATACTGATGCAAAGTGAAATGAACAGAACCAAGAGAACAGTCCAAACAGTTACAGCAATATTGTGTGATGATCAACTGTGAATGACTTAACTATGCTCAGTAATTCAATGACCCAAGACAATTCTGAAGGATAAAAAGTGCTATCCACATCCAGAGAAATAACTTAAGGAGTCTAAATGTAGAATGAAACAAACTTTCTTTTTACCTTATTGTTCTTGTTTGTTTTTGTTCTGTTTCCTTTCACAACACAACTAATAAGGAATTGTGTTTTGCATGACTGCACATGTATAACCTATATCAAATGCTTGCTTTCTTAATGAGGGTGGAGGGGAGGCAGGGAGGAAGAGAATTTGGGACTCAAAATTTTAAAAACTAATGTTAAAATTGTTTTTACATATAATTGGAAAAAATTACCAAGAAAAATAATTTAAAGGTGCTGAAAAGTAGGATGGAATGCCAAACTAATCTCATTTCCTTTTTTTGATAAGATCATTAAACTAGTAGATAATGAAATGTTATCAATATGTTTTACCTATATTTAAGCAAAGCTTTGAATCGATTATCTCATATTATTCTAGTAGAGAAAATCAAGAGATATTGAGTAGATGATAATACAGTTAGATAGGATAAAAGTTTTTTGGATGATCAGATTCAAAAAAAGACCCGTCTTTATTCCATTTGCCAAATTTTCATTCAAGTTATACACAATAACCATGGGTAACCTCCAAAGCTCTGTCCTGGGCCCTCTTCTCTTCTCTCTATTTACTATTTTGTGTGGTCATCTCATCCGATGCCAACGATCCAATTATTATCTCTATGCATATGATGCTCAAATCTACTTATGCACCTCTAACCTCTCTCCAAACCTCTAGATTTGCATTTCCAACTTCCTATCGAACATCTCAAACTGTATATCTTGATGACATCTTAAACTCATTATGTCCAAAATTGAATTCATTATATTTGCCTCCTAATTAGTCCTCCCCTTTTCCTAACTTTCCTATTACAGATGGGAGTACTGCCATCCCCTAATCACCCATGCTCTAAACCTAGGTATCATTATATCCTGTTTACTCTCTCACATCCTCTATTTCTTTTGGAATTCTGTCTATTAAATCTTCATAACATATTTGGAATATCCCTCCTACTCTTCTCTGGCACTGCCAACACCTTAGTGTCTTAGATCCTTGCATTGCTGAGAAGAGCTGAGTCTATCAAAGTTGATCATCACACAATGTTACTGTTGCTGTGTACAATATTCTCCTCGTTCCATTCACTTTACTCAGTTCATGTAAGTCTTTTCAGTTTTTTTCTGAAGTCTGCCTGCTCATCATTTCTTTTTTTGTCAATAAATATTGTATAGCTTTTAATCCAGTCTTTGATCTACTGGTAGAACTATACATAATAGAGATCAAAGAAATAGAAAAGTATATATATATATATATATATATATATATATATATATATATGCACATATATATATCAGCTCTTTCTGTGGTACACTATGAGGATAATAACACATCTACATGAAGAATTATTGCAAGGATCAAATGAGATAATATTTGGGTTTTTTTGGTTTTTTGTTTGTTTTTTGTTTTTATTTTATTTATTTAATATTTTTACTTTTCAGCATTCATTTTCACAGGAGTTTAAATTACAAATTTTCTCCTCATTCCTACCCTCCCTCCCAATCCAAAATGACACATATGCTGATCGACCCATTCCTCAGTCAGTCCTCTCTTCTGTCACCCCACTCCCCCCATCCCCTTTTCCCTTACTTTTTTTGTAGGGCAAGACAGATTTCTATGCCCCATTGCCTGCATATCTTATTTCCTAGTTGCATGCAAAAACTTTTTTTGAACAACTGCTTTTAAAACTTTCAGTTCCAAATTCTCTCCCCTCTTCCCTCCCCACCCACCCTCCCTAAGAAGGCAAGCAATTCAACATAGGCCACTTGTGTATCATTATGTAAAACCCTTCCACAATACTCATGTTGTGAAAGGCTAACTATATTTTGCTCCTTCCTATCCTATCCCGCTTTGTTCAATTTTCTCCCTTGACCCTGTCCATTTTCAAAAGTATTTGCTTTTGATTACCTCCTCCCCCTACCTGCCCTCCCTTCTATCATTCCCCCTTTTAATCTCCTTTCTCCTTCTTTCCTGTGGGGTAAGATACCCAATTGAGTGTGTGTGGTATTCCCTCCTCAGGTCAAATCTGATGAGAGCAAGATTCACTCATTCCCCCTCACCTGCCCCCTCTTCCCTTCCTAGAGAACTGCTTTTTCTTGCTACTTTATTACAAGATAACTTACCCCATTCTATCTCTCCCTTTCTCCCTCTCTCAATATATTCCTCTCTCATCCCTTAATTTGATTTTATTGTTTTAGATATCATCCCTTCATCTTCACCTCACCCTGTGCCCTCTGTCTTCATATGTGTGTGTGTGTGTGTGTGTGTGTGTGTGTGTGTGTGTGTATGTGTGTGTGTATTCCCTTCAGGTACCCTAATAATGAGGTCTCATGAATTATACGCATCATGTTTCCATGTAGGAATGTAAACAAAACAGTTCAACTTTAGGAAGTCCCTTATGATTTCTCTTTCTTGTTTACCTTTTCATGCTTCTCTTGATTCTTGTGTTTGAAAGTCACATTTTCTATTCAGTTCTGATCTTTTCACTGAGAAAGCTTGAAAGTCCTCTATTTTATTGAAAGTCTAAATTTTGCCTTGAAGCATGATACTCAGTTTTGCTGGTTGGGTGATTCTTGGTTTTAATCTTAGCTCCATTGACCTCTGGAATATTATGTTCCAAGCCCTTTGATCCTTTAATGTAGAAGCTACTAGATCTTGTATTATTCTGATTGTGTTTCCACAATACTGAAATTGTTTCTTTCTAGCTGCTTGCAGTATTTTCTCCTTGATCTGGGAGCTCTGAAATTTGGCAACAATGCTCCTAGGAGTCTTCTTTTTGGGATCTTTTTCAGTGGATTCTTTCAATTTCTATTTTGCCCTCTGGCTCTAGAATATCAGGGCAATTCTCCTTGATAATTTCTTGAAAGATGATATCTAGACTCTTTTTTTTGATCATGGCTTTCAGGTAATCCAACAATTTTTAAATTATCTGTCCTGGATCTATTTTCTAGGTCAGTGGTTTTTTCCAATGAGATATTTTACATTGTCTTCCACTTTTTCATTCTTTTGGTTCTGTTTTGTAATATCTTGATTTCTCATAAAGTCACTAGCTTCCACTTGCTCCAATCTAATTTTGAAGGTAGTATTTTCTTCAGTGATCTTTTGACCTCCTTTTCCATTTGGCTAATTCTGCCTTTCAAGGCATTCTTCTCCTCAATGGCTTTTTGAAGCTCTTTTGTCATTTGAGTTAGTTTATATTTTTTAAGGTGTTGTTTTCTTCAATATTTTTTGGTCTCCTTTAGCAAGTCATTGACTTGCTTTTCATGGTTTTCTTGCATCATTCTCATTTCTCTTCCCAATTTTTCCTCTACTTCTCTAACTTGCTTTTCCAAATCCTTTTTGAGCTCTTCCATGGCCTGAGACCAGTTCATGTTTTTCTTGGAGGCTTTTGATTTAAGCTCTTTGACTTTGTTGACTTCTACTGGTTGTATGTTTTTGTCTTCTTTGTCGCCAAAGAAAGATTCCAAAGTCTGAGTCTGAATCTGGGTCCATTTTTGCTGCCTGTTCATGTTCCCAGCCAACTAGTTGACCCTTGAGTTTTCCGTCGGTTTATGACTGCTTGTAGAGTAGAGAGTACTTTGTCCCAGGCTTGAGGGACTGAGCTGCTATTTTCAGAACTACTTCTACACAGCAAGCTCTGCCACACCAGCCCTTCTTCTCCCCCAAGAACCGCCAACCCGGACGATGACTCAGATTTGAGCAGGCTCTGCACTCCTGCTAGGATCTGCCACTTAATTCCTCCCACCAGGTAGCCCTGGGGCCAGAAGCAACTGTAGCTGTAGTTCTGTAGCTAAACCACCTCCACTGCCCCTGAAGTGGTGGCCAAACTGTGAACTCCTTTCACTCTGTCCCTGCAGTTTTTTTCCACTAACCTTCTCTGTTGTCTTTGGTGTTTGTGGGTTGAGAAGTCTGGTAACTGTTACAGCTCACTGATTCAGGGTGCTAGGGCCTGTTCCCCTGGCCTCCTGGTCTGGTTGGTGTGGGAGTGGGCAATGTTGGGCTCTGCTCCTCCTCACTTCCAGCTCCATGCAATAGACCTTACTCAGTGACCATCCAGGCTGTCCTAGGCTGGAGCCCTGCTTCCCTCTGCTATTTCGTGGGTTCTGAAGGTCTAGAATTTGTTCAGAGCCATTTTTATAGGTGTTTGGATTTTCCATGGGAAGAGCTTTAGGCACATCCCTGCTTTCCAGCCACTATCTTGGCTCTGCCCCCTCATCATTTATTATAGAAGAGTATTCTATTACATTCATATACCAAAACTTGTTCAGCCATTCCAATAAAGATTATTTTCAATAAAGTTATTTTAATGAAATAAAATAAATCTTCAGGACCAATGGAAAGCATGTCCTTTTCTTGGGGATATTTGACTTTTGTCTTAGAGTACTCACAGAATCTATAAAGAAAAGGACAAATTTCCCTAAAGATCCTTCTATAGCAGGAGTTACCCATACCTCCGTATACATTGTTAAACAAATCATTGCTTTTTTATTTGCAGGTAGTTAGCTCTTTGAGATCAAGAGGTCGGCAAGTTTCTGATGAAGATAGCTTTTCTTCTTCCCCTTGCCAGCCAACTCTGCAGTGTCAAACTTCTGGGAAGAACACAGTCGTGCATAAGTAGTTCTGATGTCCTCCGGAGCCCTTTGGTCTCAGTATTGATGGGACGTCTCTGTTGAAGCAGAGGAAGTGAAAAGAACAGCTGTCTTTATTCAACTGAGGCTCAAAAGGATTTTAATGAAAATTTTAACTTACTCTTTCATTTAAAAAATGCTATGTCAGTAGCCCTACAAACGATGAACTAAGTTGCAGGTTGATTTAAGCAAAATAGAACGAACACATGGCTTTCGTTCCATCTCATGTCTATCCAAAGACCCGAATTCCTTTTACCCCCTAATTTCTCTTTAACTACAAACCAACACTGGGATAAGTGAAGAGCCCCGTTTCTAAGGACATGTCTGAGCTTTGAAATATGTATTAGAAATTGCTTTTGTTGACGTTGAACAAAGTGATAATGCTACTTGGCTCATTGCTTTCATCCAGGTAAAAGAAACCTGGAACTTGAAAGGCTGTGAAGCAACTACTGCCTTAACCTGTTCTACTGCTTTGTATATCTGCTTCCCCAGACTGCTGATCTGCCCTGTGTTGGACTAGAGGCTTGTGTATTTGCCCATTAGAAAAAAGTTCATTTTCCACATCCTCTTTTCCTCTAGTCCCTTTGGTTAATTGAGCCACGGGTGGTCAAGAGGATGTTAGTTAGGTGTGTTTGTATGTATACGTGTGTTTGTGTTTGTGTGTGTGAGTGTTTGTTTATATGCCCACTAGAAATTGGTCTTAGATCAACAATTCTCATGAGGATAAAATATTTTTTGTATTATCCACGGTGTTAAGACTTGTAGAGATCATTATTTCTAATGAACAATTTTTTTTTGTTTTTTGCTGTTTTTTGGCTCTCTACATATATTGGAAGCTTCCTGATCAACTGTTTCCTTACAGATAAGTTATATCCCCAAAATAAAACAGCTGTAGAAATGGCTAATCACCCCCATGCCCTGGAGACATTCAATTTAAAAGTCAACATTCTGTGCTTCTGGTCAAGATTAGACATTCCTCAAATTGGATAAGTGGCCATTTATGATCTCTCACTTGGACGAGTTACAAGGCCCTTTTTCTGAAAGCTTTGTACGTTGCTGTAAGGTGGAGAGAAACCCTTTCTTCTCACTTGAGAATATATTTATATAAAGAGGATCACAAATTTTGAGGCAGAAGGGATCATAGAGGTAATCTATCCCAGTCTCCATACTTTACAAATAAGGAAATGAAGGTTTGGGGATGTTTAAGTGACTTGCCCAAGGTTATAGAGATAGGGTCATAAAATCACAGATTTAGACCTAAGAAGGGATGTTGAAGTTCATCTAATCCAACCTTCTTATTTTAAAAATGAGGAAATAAAGGCATGGAGAAGCTAAGTAGTTTGGCAGAGATCACACAAGTATCAAGTGGCATAGTTAGGGTTCAAGCTTCTGTCATCTAACCCCAGAATTTAAGGTACTGAGGCAGCCTTTCAAGAATTTCACCATTCTATTTTTGGAATGTTTTTAGGCAAAATTTAGCTTATTTCGTCAAAGTATCTATAAAATTAGTTCACTAATAAAAGGTTATTCACCTATATATGTATATGTATATATATATATATATATATATATATATATATATATATATATATAGACAGTCTGGTGAATCTTATGGATCCCTTCTCAGAACAAGTTTCTTAAATGAATAAAATAAAATATATACAATTATAAAGGGAAACAAGTATATTGAAATAGTTATCAAAATATTTTTAAAAATCTAATTTAAAAGAAAGTATTATATTATAGCCCTCCATTAAGCTGTCAAATAGCCATAATCTCCATGTTAGAAGCCTGTCTGCATAGTTATCCCTTGGTAATATGATAGCTATTCACTAGAAATTAATTACCTTCTAGTTACTAGGAATGGGGCAGGTAGTGATGTGGTAGTGGTAACAATTCACTTCTCCCCTACTTGGATCCAGATAGAATATTAGTTCTTGGGAAAGTGGGAGGCAGTGAGTCATGGGGCTGGGTTGAGGCAGCAGCTTTCTCTTGCTGATGGTCCAGATCTCCTTGATTCACAACTCTTGTAGAGGCTGCAGGGGCCTGTAAATCTGGTACAGAAGTCTGAATTCAGAAGGTATAGTGTTGTTTCTGACTATGAATGGAGTTGAAGAGAAAATATAGATACTCTAGCAAGAAGGAAGGTAAGGGCAAGTGGATTAACTCCATCAGTAATAATGTGAAGGAATTTTAGAAGACACTTAGGTCTCTGAGGGTAACTTTGCATTCTATTTCTTCTTTCCAATAGGTGCAAGGAGAGAAAGCTGTGTCCTTACATTTTTCCCTAGGTGTGTCTCTGGCAGCCTTCTTGATAAGGCTTAGGTGCATGAAGAACAGGTTTATTTATAATTCAGCTCCATCATCTTTTCAGGATTGCTTTCATTTTTTCCCCTTTAGGGTTATGGGTGAGAATTTCGCCCTCAATTTGCAAAGCCCATTTTTTATGGATTTTCTTTCTTTCTTTTTTTTTAATGAATTTGAGGCTTCCCCAAAAGGCCATTTCCTTGACATTCATCATTAAACTGTTGCTGTTTTCTCTGTGTCTCTTTCCCTCTCCCTGTCTTCCTGTTTCTGTCTCCTCTTATGTAAAAATGTCTTTATTTATTCAGTGGGGTTCTGCTTACAAAAGAAAGAAGGAAGGAAGGAAGGAAGGAAGGAAGGAAGGGAGGAAGGGAGGAAGGGAAGGAAGGAAGGAAGGGAGGAAGGGAAGGAGGAAGGAAGGAAGGAAGGAAGAAAGGAGGAAACAAGTATTTATTAAGTGCTTCCTATGTGTCACACATTATAGTAAGTGCTGAAGATACAAATACAAGCATAAAAGAAAGTCAGTCCCTGGCCTCAAATACCTTAAAATCTAATTGGGGATGACAACACACAAAAGGGACCTGAAAATTGAAGGCATGATTTTGAAGTCCAGGAGGGGAATGAAGGAAGGCCTGCTCACACTGCTCCATAAAATGGAGGCACCTATACAAAGTCAACAATGGCAGAAGGGGAAAGACTTTCCAGTGAGATACTCCATGTTGAGAAGGTCACAGGGATAGTTGGATGTTCCAAGGTTAGGAAGCCTCAGGCTTTAAGGGCAGCTCCAGAATGAGGCAGAATGGTACAGGGGTGGGGAACCTGAGCCTTTGAAGCCAGATGTGGCCTTCTAGGTCCTTGGGTGCAGCCTTTTGACTGAGTCCAAGTTTTACAGAACAAATCCTTTTAAGGGATTCAGCCAAAGGGTCCCACTTGAGGACCTAGAGGACCACATGTGGCCTCAAGGCCACAGGTACCTTGCCCCTGTAGAAATACAGAAGCTAGGAAGAGGGCTGGGAAAGGAATGAACTCAACCTAGGCCACTACATAAAGTAGAGGAGGAAGAGGGTTAGGAGGGGAATCTTCATATTGTCAAGTGCACTATTTTTTTTTATTGTCCAGAAGATCTTGAATTCCTAAACAAGAATGAGAAAGGGGATTCAGGCTCAAATCTTTCCCCACTGTGTTGACTATACCAAAGCTAGCAGAGGAAACAGACAGAATCTTTTTTAAAAGTTGTATTGATTTATTGCTTTTGTTTCATAGACTTTTAAGATCTATCTCACTACCAACAACTTCTAAGTCTTCTTATATAAGGAAAGAAATAAAGCTTTTAAGCAAAAACAACTAACACAGTGACATTATATACTCATAGTCTCCATAGGATAATTTTTTTATGTCTTCTTTGTTGTACATATTGGTCATTATAATTACAGATGTTCTGCTTTGTTTTAGTGATCTCATAACTTACATAATTATGTTATATGTACATTTTTCTTGGTTCTATTTATTTCACTTTATAAGTTTGTATGACTTTCTATTCTTTTCTGTCTGAATACTTCATATTTGCTGTTTCTTACAGATAATATATGTTTATGTCCTCTTACTACAATACAATTTGTTCAGTGATATCTCAGTCATCAAACTCATGGTTTGTTTCTATTCTTTTGTGACCATAAAGTGCTATGATGAAGGTCAATGTATGAATATATATGCATAGGCTTATATAGATACACATTTATCTATGTGTGTGCATGTAAATAGACATATGCATGTAATATAACCCTCATGAATATGCTTTCTTTCCATCCTTGACCTTAGATACATAAGTAAAACATTTTATTTTTGCTTTTGTTTTTCTTAATATTTTTATGCCTTTTGTCTTTACATCAAAGTCCTATCCTCCTCCACATTGAACCCTTCTTTGTGACATAGAAAAATATTTAAGGAAAAATATCTAATTGGTGACTGTGACTGACAATGTATATCATATTCCGTCCTAGACATTTTTTACTTCATTTCTTTGGGAGAGGAGGTATATCATGTTATCTCTTCTCCAGGACCTTCATTGTTTTTTTTTTATATTTCTGTTGAATTTCCTTTTAGTTCTTCATTCATTTATGCCATGTAGGGATAGTACATATTATTCTCCTGATTCTGCTTATTTTGCTCTGCATCAATCCATACAAATCTTCCCATGTTTCTCTGAATTCCTCAAAATTGCTAAATAATAATGCTCTAATATATTCATATACCATAGTTCTCTCAGTTATTGCATGATCAATGGTTATCTATTTTGTTTCCAGTTCTTTGCTATCACAAAGAATGCTAATGTAAATATGTATATACCTTGGGCCTTTACTATTGTTTTTGCCCATTGGGGAAATGGCTGGATCAAAGAGGGTGAGCAATTATTCACGTGCTTCCATAATTCCAAACTGAAATCCAGAACTGTTAGGCCATACCGCAGCTCCATCAATAGGACATCATTGTGCCTGTCTTTCCTCAGCCTCTCCAACACAGAGCATTTTCAGTTTTTGATACCTTTGCCAAACAGCATGGTACAAATATAAAATCTCACAGTTGTTTTAATTTGCATTTCTTACATTAATGATTTGGAACATTTTCCTTATTTGGTTGTATGTAGTTTGTAATTCTTCTAAAAACTATCCATATCCTTTGATTATGTAACTAATTGGGGGATGGGGCTGTTTTAAAAATAACAAATACATTTAATATGAAGTTTAAAAAATAAAAGACCAGCTCACAGAAGGGAGAAGCTAGATATTAACCACTAATGCAAGTCTTAGTTGAGTTCAGCTATGATGTGAATAACAGAAAACTTGTATGGCTATCTGTCTCAGTTATCATGATAGGCCTAAATACATGGGGGAAGGGAGTCCTTTATAAGTAGCTAGATAAATTTATTTCCTTTGGTTGGAATGACCATATCTTACCATCTCCTATCAGGTTTTTTTTTCAAATATGTCTGAAAATGAACACACAGCCATGCTCTGAGTTTCACCTCTTCAGAGGAAGCCTGGATTTTTCCCAGCAAAAAGCAGTGGCAGGGAAGGACAGTGTTGGACCCAAAGCCTACCAGTTTTCCCCAGGGATGAAGCTAGCAGCCTCCATCCAGGCTATCAGATGATCACTGACTCGGAGCCTGCTTGGAGTCATTTCCCAGCTAAGTAACATTCTTACCCAAAGGCACTGAAAATACTTAGCTTTTCCTTAATAATACTTAGCATTTATGTAGCACTTGCTAATCATTAATTAGTTAATCTGCACAACAGCCCTATGAGGTAGGTAAAGATAATGATCCTCATTTTACAGATGAAGAAACAAACACTGAGAGGTTAAATAACTTCAACAGGGTCTTTTAGTGAACTCGTGGCAGAACCAGAATGTCAGTGAGGTTTTGACCTGGGAGAAAGATACGGATTTTTTTTAGTGCAGATGATAACACTTTAGAGGCATCAAAAGACCCACTTTAAAACATCCCAGCAATTCATAACATGGTGTTGTCTTCCTTTCAATAAAGGGTATTTTTGAGCCCCAAACTGAAACCCTCTGAAGTAACACAGGGTTACTTATAGTGACCACTAATATTACAACATAGGGTCTAAAACAGGGGTGGAAAACCTGAGGCCTTGAGGACACCTGTAGCCCTCTAGGTCCTAAAATGCAGTCCTTTGAATCCAAACTTCCCAGAACAAATCCCCTTAATAAAAGGATTTGTTCTGTAATATTTGGACTCAGTCAAAAGGCTACATCCTCTCTATCTTATTTAGTTATACTTTCCTTATTCATAGCTCTGAAAGGTAAGATTTTCCATGCTCCTCTAGTTTGCTTACGATGTCACACTTTATGTCTAAACCATGAACTCATTTTGACCTTATCTTGTTATACATTGTGAGATGTTGCCCTATACCTAGTTTCTGCCAAACTGTTTTCCAATTTTCGTAGAAATTTTTGCCAAATCTTGAGTTCTTACCCCAAAAGCTTGGATCTTTGAGTTGATCAAATACTCGATTATTATGGCCATTTACTACTGTGGATTGTGTCCCTAATCATTTCCACTGATCCACTACTCTATTTCTTAGATAGTACCAAATTCTTTTGATGATTATTGCTTTGTAACATAGTTTAAAATCTAGAAATGCTAGGCTGCCTTCCTTAACATTTTTCAGTCATTGAGTCCTTGATAATCTTGAACTTTTGTTCTTCCAGACGAATTTTGTTGCTATTTTTTTCTAGCTCTATAAAAATAATTATTTAGTAGTTTACTTAGTATAGCATTGAAAAAGTAAATTAAGTCAAATTTTCATTTTTATTATTTGGGTTATTGTGAGCAATTAATATTTCTCCATTTGTTTAGATCTCTATTTCTGTGAAAAGGGTCTTATATTTGGGATTATATAGTATCTGGGTTTGCCTTGACAGATAGACTCCTTAGTAGATGATATTATCTCTTACTGCTGGATTTTGTTGGTAGTATATAGAAATATTAATGATTTATGTGAATTTATTTTGTACCTTGTAACTTTGTTAAAGTTGTTAATTCTTTCAACTAGCTTTCTTTTTATTTGATTCTCTAGACTTCTCTAAGTTTAGCATCCTATCTCCAGAGTTATAATTTTGTTTCCTTATTGCCTATTTTCATTCCTTCAATTACTTTAGCTTGTCTTATTGCTATAGATAGCATTTTAGCATAATATTGAATAATAATGATAATAATGGACATACTTGCTTCATCCCTGATGGCATTGGGAAGGCTTCAAGTTTATCCCCATTAGAAATAATGCTTGCATTTGGTTTTAAATAGATAGTACTTATCATTTTAAGGAAGGCTCCATTGATTCCTATATTTTCTGCTATTTTTCATAGAAGTGAGTGTTGTATTTTGAAAAAGGTTTGTCTGCATTTATTGATATAATCCTATGATTTTTGTTGTTTTTGATATTGATATGGGCAATTATTTTGATAGTTTTCCTAATATTGAACCAGTCCTGCTTTCCCAGTATAAATCTCACCTAGTCACAGGGAATGATCTTCATGACATATTGTTATAATCTCTTTGATAATATTTTATTGAAAATTTTGGCATCATTATTAATTAAGGAAATTGGTCTATAGTTTTATTTCTCTGTCTTCTTCCTGGTTTAGGTATCAGCACCATAATGGTGTCATAAAAACTTTCGTAGGACTCCTTTACCTCTTTTTTTCAAATAGTTTATATAGTATTAGAATTAGCTATTTCTTAAATGTTTGGTAGATGTAATGGTAATCAGGGAGGGACTTTTTTGTTTTCTCTTTTAGAGTGGTAGGGTAATCAAGTACCTTTGATGAGTCTTGCCTTTCAAATGTAATGGCAAGCAAAGTGGACTTTTTGTTGTCTTTTGTTTCTTTGATTGAATCAAAAGTTTTTGACCTGCTTAAGAAACAAGAAAGCCACATAGGTTTGAGTCTCATGGTTATGACACCTGAAGAAGCATCGCATGGTTTTGAATTGCATGCTTATGACACCCTGTGACCCTGAAGAAGTGTATATAAACTCAGAGGTTAGCGTTTTGCCTTTGGGGGCACACTCATTGGGAGAGCGTTGGTGATGAGACTCTGGGTAACCAAAGGAGCTCCCCCTCCCCTGCCTTTGAAAATCCAGATGTTGGTGCTTTTCTGGTAACTACGTATTGAGATTTGATTAGATAGAAATATTGATCTGTTTATATTGTCTCTGTAATTTCTTTTTGTATTTGCTCTGAAGTTCAGGGTGCTGACTTTTCCCCCTGAACTAAGTGAATGATATACATATGGTTGATTAAAGTGAGATTGTAAACCCCTTAAAGTTGCTTTTCTTAGAAAAGCAGATCAAAGAACCTGTGCTAAAGCAGCTTTCCTGTATGTTGGTGTTGTTGGTCTTACATCCACCACAGCAGCTGCTAGCAACATTGTTGTTACAGTAGAATTCACTTGTAAATCTCTGGTCCTAGGGATTTTTTCTGAGGAAGCTCATTGATGACTTGTTCAATTTCTTTTTTTCTGAGAAAGGGTTAAGTTTTCTATGTTCTGTTTATCTGGGTAGTTTATATTTTTGTAAATATTCATCCATTTTAGATTGTCAAACCTGACATATGATTGAGCAAAATAACTCCTAATAATTACTCTAAATTGATCTTCATTATTTGGTTATTTTTCCTTTCTCATTTTTGATACTAGTAATTTGGTTTTCTTTTTTTTTTCTTTTTTAAAACAAATTAAGCAATATTTCATCTATTTTATCATTTGTTTGTTTTTTTTGTTTTTTTTTTTTAGAAAACAATTAGCTCCTTGTTTTATTCATTAATTCAATGCTTGTTTTTACTTTTTTAGGATTCTCATTTTGTTGTTTAATTGCAAATTTAAAATTTATTCTTTTTGTAATTTTTTTTGTTTCCTTCCCTGTTCACTGATTTGTTCTTTCTCTCTTTTATTGATGTATGAGTTTAGAGATATGAATTCTTTCCTTAGTCCTGCTTTGACTGAATTCTACAATTTTTGGAATGTTGTCTCATTGTCATTCTCTTTGATGAAATTATTGATTGTTTCTATGATTTGATGTTTGGCCCACTCATTCTTTAGGATTAGATTGTTTAGTTCCCAATTAACTTTTAATCTATTCTTCCATTGCCTCTTATTAAATGTAATTTTTATTGTACTATAGTTTGAAAAGGGCACAGTTAATATTTCTGCTTTTCTACATTTGTTTGTGAGGTTTTTCATGATCCAATACATGGTCAATTTTTGTGAAGGTGCCATGTGTACCTGAGGAAAAGGTACAATCCTTTTCATTCCCATTCAATTTTCTTCAGAAGTCTATCATACCTAACTTTTCTAAGATTCTATTCATCTCCTTCACTTATTTCTTATTTATTTTATGGTTAGATATCGAGTTCTGATAGAGGAAGGTTGAGATTCCCCCACTAGTATAGGTTTACTATTTCCTCTTGTGATTCATTTAACTTTTCCTTTGAAAATTCAGATGTTATACCATCTGGAATTCTTACTTATATCCCAAGTGCCTAGTACAGTGCCTTGGCCATTGTAGATAGCTAATACTGTTGTTGTTGGTGGTGGTGGTGGTGGTGGTTGAGAACACTATAAAGAAATTGAGATGTGATGGATTTTCATGACCAGTCCTAGTCCAAGAGAAATGAGATGCCTTGAAAAATAATATACCTGGAGAAATAAACATGCCTTCCTCCTCTCAGAAGAGAAATATGGGCCATAGCTATGAGTAATGGGGTACATTATCAAACATATTCTCTATCAGTTGATTTATTATTATTATTATCATCTTAATCATCATTATAATTCATTTATGTGTGGCAGTACAAGGAAGGTTTTAGCTGGTAGGACAAGTTAAGGAGTAATGTCAGAACAAAACAAAACAGAAAAAAAAGAAACTTGTGTATATCTGTCAAACTAAATTGTTTAATTGAATCCATAATCTATAGATATGCTCATATAAAATATTAAAAAGCTGCCTTTTTAAAAAATAGTAACTGATTTACAAAAGGTACTCCCTAGAATTAAGATTTTCTGCATAACAACATCTTTTTCAGGATATGACAACGGAGGAAACTGAATAGGAAAGATCTCAACTGTACTTTATGTTCCTGTATGTCCTTCCAGTTTATCTTTTTTTCTAAAACACAGCATGTTTATTGTACTGCTGCATTCCAATGTCATTTTATTTATGGCAATATTCAAACATATCAAAAGGATGCAAATCTCTATGCATATGATCAAGAGATAGTCATGGGACGCCCATTTGCCCATGGCCCTAAATGAGGCACTATCTAGCCAGTCTTGCACAATAGTAATGTCAAAATTCTTGCTTTGGCACCATAGCTAGATTGCACAAGATCTATAGATCTCTCAGTCATTCTTCTTGAGTAGGTAGTAATATGCAATTAAGATTTTTGCAACTGATTTCTTCACCCAAATCTCATCTCTATCCTTTGCTACCTGATTGCGTGGGCAAGACCTAAAAAGGAAAGGGAGGAAAGGTTAAAGTATAAATAAACTGGGAGGAAATGTGATCTCTGCTCTTTTATATTTGTATGCCTATAGCTTTCTTTTTATAATGCAATTATTGTCCTCTGAAATGTTGAGAGATGCATCAAAGAAGGAAGAATGATAGAAACATGGGAAAGCTTAAGGACAGGTGTGCAGCAAGGCACGCTATCAGACAATTGTCACTGGCAAATCCAAAGCACACAATAAAGGTCTGATGGTTGGAGAAAAGGGGGTGGAGGAAAACTCACCACCTTTCAATTCCATAATTTTACCTCTGCAAAATCAAAAAGGGAAAGCAATAAGATCAGCCATCCTAGAAGGCAATACATACCACCCCCAACAAGGCCTCAGTAAGGGGTCTCTCTCTCTCCTACACTAGCCCCAGGAATCACTGCTCAAAAATCAATCTCTATTGAGCAGGGACAATTTCACTCTGGTGAACAAGTTTTTAAAAACTGCTAAAGAAAATCTCCCAAAGACATACTACTTCAAAGTTACCACAACAATAGCAAAGAAAGGTCACTGGCATCCCAGTGACCACCATCAGTGTTCTTTTCAATGGCTTCATCAGCCACCAAAGACATATGAGTTCTTCTGTTATGCCAGTAGGTAGAGAGATTAATAATTATGAAGGTGCCAGCACATTGAGAATGGCAAAGGAAAAGCTGGCAAATGTACTGGTAAGGTTTGTAAAAGGTATATTGGCTCCAAAATGTAATGGAATAAGCATTGATTAAGCACCTGCTAAGGGCTTTATAAATACTATTTGATCTTCATAAGAAATCTGGTAGGTGTTATTATATCCATGTTTCACAATTGAGGAAACTAAGGCAGTAAATGATGTTTGCAGTTTGTCTCTTTTTAAAACACAGCATGTTCATGGTCAACAGGGCCAGACCAACGCTAATTATCTGAGGCCAAATTAGAACTCTAGGCCCAGGGGCGGAGCCAAGATGGCGGCTGGTAAGCACGGACTAGAGTGAGCTCCGTACCCGAGTCCCTCCAAAAACCTATAAAAATGGCTCTGAACCAATTCTAGAATGGCAGAACCCACAGAACAGCAGAGGGAAGCAGGGCTCCAGCCCAGGACAGCCCGGATGGTCTCTGGGTGAGCTCTATTCCACACGGAGCTGGGAGCTGGGAGCTGGGAGCTGGGAACGGAGTGGAGCAGAGCCCAGCCTGAGCGGCGTGGACGATCCAGACCAGAAGCCGGGCGGAGGGGGCCCTAGCGCCCTGAATACGTGAGCAGTTACCAGACCCCTCGACCCACAAACACCAAAGACTGCGGAGAAGGTGGTTAGTGGGAAAAGCTGCGGGAGTGGAAGGAGTTCGCGGTTCGGCTTCCAGCCCCGGGGGCAGCGGAGGTGGGGCAGCTACAGCTGTTGTTACTTCTGGCTCCAGGCCCACCTGGTGGGGGGAATTAAGTGGCAGATCACAGCAGGGGTGCACAGCCTGCCGAAGATCTGAGCCCAGTCTGGACTGGGGGTCCTTGGGGAAGGAGGAGTGCGGCTCTGACAGAGCTGGCACCTCCCCCCCAAACGTAGAACATAGAACTCTGTAATCTACAAGCAGTCATACCCCACTGAAAAACTCAAGGGTCAAGTTAGTTGGTTGGGAATATGGCCAGGACGCGAAAACGCGCCCAGATTCAGTCTCAGACTTTGGATTCTTTCTTTGGTGACAAAGAAGACCAAAACATACAGCCTAAAGAAGACAGCAAAGTCATAGAGCCTACAACCAAAGCCTCCAAGAAAAACATGAACTGGCCCCAGACCATAGAAGAACTCAAAAAGGATTTGGACAAGCAAGTTAGAGAAGTAGAGGAAAAATTGGGAAGAGAAATAAGAAGGATGCGAGAAAACCATGAAAAACAAGTCAATGACTTGCTAAAGGAGACCCAAAAAAATACTGAAAAATACACTGAAGAAAACAACACCTTACAAAATAGACTAACTCAAATGGCAAAAGAGCTCCAAAAAGCCAATGAGGAGAAGAATTCCTTGAAAGGCAGAATTAGCCAAATGGAAAAGGAGGTCCAAAAGACCACTAAAGAAAATACTACTTTAAAAATTAGATTGGAGCAAGTGGAAGCTAGTGACTTTATGAGAAATCAGGATATTATAAAACAGAACCAGAGGAATGAAAAAATGGAAGACAATGTGAAATATCTCCTTGGAAAAACCACTGACCTGGAAAATAGATCCAGGAGAGATAATTTAAAAATTATTGGACTACCTGAAAGCCATGATCAAAAAAAGAGCCTAGATACCATCTTTCAGGAAATTATCAAGGAGAACTGCCCTGATATTCTAGAGCCACAGGGCAAAATAGAAATTGAAAGAATCCATCGATCGCCTCCGCAAATAGATCCCAAAAAGAAATCTCCTAGGAATATTGTTGCCAAATTCCAGAGCTCCCAGATCAAGGAGAAAATACTGCAAGCAGCCAGAAAGAAACAATTTGAATATTGTGGAAACCCAATCAGAATAACCCAAGACCTGGCAGCTTCTACATTAAGAGATCGAAGGGCTTGGAATGCGATATTCCGGAGGTCAATGGAGCTAGGATTAAAACCTAGAATCACCTACCCAGCAAAACTGAGTATCATGTTCCAAGGCAAAATATGGACTTTCAATAAAATGGAGGACTTTCAAGCTTTCTCAGTGAAAAGACCAGAACTGAATAGAAAATTTGACTTTCAAACACAAGAATCAAGAGAAGCATGAAAAGGTAATCAAGAAACGGAAATTGCAAGGGACTTACTAAAGTTGAACTGTTTTGTTTACATTCCTACATGGAAAGATGATGAGTATGATTCATGAGACCTCAGTATTAGGGTAGTTGAAGGGAATATGCATATATATATATGCATATATATATATATGTTTATGTATATATATAAGTGAATGTGTATGTATGCATGTATCTATGTGTATATGTATGTATGTGTATGTATGTGTATATATATATATATGTAAAAGAAAGAGAGCAGACACAGGGTGAGTTGAGGATGAAGGGAAGATAGCTAAAAGAAATAAAATGAAATTAAGGGATGAGAGAGTAACTTACTGAGAGAGGGAGATAGGGAGAGATAGAATGGGGTGGATTATCTCCCATAAAGGTGGCAAGAGGAAGCAGTTCTAGGAGAGGAGGGGAGTGGGCAGGTGAGGGGGGAATGAGTGAACCTTGCTCTCATCAGATTTGGCCTGAGGGGGAATACCATACATACTCAGTTGGGTATCTTACCCCACAGGAAAGAAGAGGGAGGAAGATAAAAAAAAAAATAAAAGGCAGGGGGATGATGGAGTGGAGGGCAGATGGGGGTGGAGGTAATCAAAACAAACACTTTGGAAAGGGGACAGGGTCAAGGAAGAAAATTCAATAAAGCGGGATGGGTTGGGAAGGAGCAAAATGTAGTTAGCCTTTCACAACATGAATATTGTGGAAGGGTTATACATAATAATACATGTGTGGCCTAGGTTGAATTGCTCAACTTCTTAGGGAGGGTGGGTGGGAAGGGAAGAGGGAAGGGAATTTGGAACTCAAAGTTTTAAAATCAGATGTTCAAAAACAAAAAAACTTTTTGTATGCAACTAAAAAATAAGATACACAGGCAATGGGGCGTAGAAATTTATCTTGCCCTACAAGAAAGGAAGGGAAAAGGGGATGAGAGGGGAGGGGGGTGATAGAGGGGAGGGCTGACTGGGGAACAGGGCAACCAGAATATACGCCATCTTGGAGTGGGGGGGGAGGGCAGAAATGGGGAGAAAATTTGTAATTCAAACTGTTGTGAAAATCAATGCTGAAAACCAAATATGTTAAATAAATAAATTGCATTAAAAAAAAAAAAAAAAAAAGAACTCTAGGCCCATTACTCCATCCACAGCACAACCTAGCTGCTGCTAAGGAAGTAACAAGATACTGGCTACATGCTTGACTCCCTTTTTGGTCAGGAGGGAAAAAAGAGGAAAACCAAATAGAAATATGTAAGTGACTCATGCTCTTTGATCCAGGGACAATGGCCTCCTGTCTTCCTATAAACAAGACAATCTATCTCTCACCTCTGGCATTATCTCTGGCTGTGCCCTGGACAGCCTGGAACACTCTACCCCTCCTTCATTCTGACTACTGACCTCCCTGGTTTCCTTTAATTTCCAACTGAAATCTTATCTTTTACAGGAAGCCTTCCCCAACTCCTCTTAACCCTAGTGCCTTCCCTCTGTTAATTACTTCTTATCTATCCTCTACAAAGCTTGTTTTGTATATAATTTGCTCCCACATTGTCTCTTCTTTTAGATTGCAAGCTCCTTGAAGGCATCCTCTTTTTGTATCCCCAGTACTTAGCACAGTGCCTGGCATGTAGTAGGTACTTAATAAATATTGATTGATTTGAAGTGATTACACTAATGGAAGGAGTGAAGAAGCCAGCTAGTCCCCGTTCTCCTCCTCCTCCAGTGGACTTCAAATTTGTGGAGGTCAGCAATTGTTTCATTTTTGTCTAGTACCAAGCAAACATAGTGGGTTCTTAACTTTGTTTAAGGATTGTTTAGGATTTTAGGATCATAGTTCACAAGCTAGAAGGGACCCTAGATGCCATCCTGTCCAATAACTTCTTCATTTCAGAAGTAAGGAAACAGAGGTCCATGGAGATCAAGTGGAAGGATTTATACCAAGGTACTCTGAATCCATAGTCCATGACCTTTCCACATCCTTGGATATTTAATAAATGTTTGTTGCTTGATTGACAATGTCTGCCATATAGCAGGGGCTTAACAAATGTTTTTGATTAAGTGATGCACTAACACGGAGGCAAACTCCTTGAAATCAGAGAGTGTGCCTCTAATATTTCAATATTCATTCAACGTATGACTAGGTGCCATTCGACTGAGCTATAAATTTTTAAAAAGGGGGTGGGCTACAGTCCTGCCCTCAAGAAGCTTACCTTCTATAGATCCAAAATGTTAACTGGGTACTCCGGAGATTTGTTAGCCCTCAGCTGTTCTCCATTAACCAGTCTGACTAATGGCATGCTATGCTAACAAGACAGATAGTGCCTCCGAAGCCAAGTAATGAGTGTTGAGGGATAGATGTGTAAAAGGATCCCGGACATCTCAACTTCATCTAATGAAAGGGAAGATAGGCAACAGATAAACAATAATCGCAAATCCTGATTTTATCGGTTTGTTCCAAGACCTCAGGTCCATGGTGGAATCTGTCTGATCCTTGGTTTCCCCAGATATGAAATGGGGAAGATAGCTATCCTTAAGTTTTTAATAATATAATGACCTGCATCCTTAATTGAGGGTGAGATCTAATTATGCAATTAAGTTTATAAAACCTTTTGAAATCTTCTCATGAAGACAGGTTTCACCTAATCATGAGTGCTATCATTTTTTGAAAGATAAAATAGAATAAAACAAACCTGTAACAGCCACCTGATTCATCAAAAGTCATTCCACAATTGACAGCCAATTCACACTTGCCCTAGCTAGTCATTACAGAAAACTTATGACTTTTCTGTTTATAAAACACTAAGGGTTTTTGAGGAAATATGCACCTTCCAAATGTCAGGCACTCAGCAGGGCCAGCTTCTCGACTGGAAAGGCTCCAGCAGCTGTGGCTAAGATAGGAGTTTCTGATATCAGAAAGTGATTTACTCAGACCACAGCAGGGCTGACCTGTGGGGCCAGAAGGGATTTGTTCTGTTGGCCTTTTCTGTAGGAGGGTGGACTTCATTGGCTATATTTGTGGCCTTGCCTCTGACCACTGACCTGGGGATGGGAGGGAGGGAACAGGTGGAAGGAAAATAGCAGTTACTCCTTTTGTTCCAGGCCTGAGCTATCCAGTTCAGCTACGGTTCATTCTTGCTGAAAATCATCCACTGGAGTAGAAGGTATTTGTGCATACCTTTGTATTTTGGGGGTGTGGGTGTATAGACAGGAAAAGAAGGTTTCATGACTATGAGGAATTCTTGATATGGAAACTCCCTCTACTAATACAGATTTGCAAAGACTTCGTGAAACATCTTTGAGTACTGAGAGTTTAATTTTCCCAGTTGCACAGCATATATGTCAGGATCAGGACTTCAGCCTAAGTCTTCTTGACTCTGAGTTCAGCCTTATATCCATTGCTCATAGCCCTTCTTGTATGCGTATGGCAGGCTTAAATAATTTCTCCATAGCGACAAAAGGGCTGGTGTTGGATTCACAAATAGCTTTCCCTCTTTTCTTCTCTCTCTACTAGATTTATAGAGGCCTGAGTTCAAATCCTAGCTACTGTACTTACTATATTGGTGACCTTGGCCATTAACCTATTTGAGCCTCAGTTTTTTAATCTATAAAATGAGAACATTAGAACATTTGACCTTCAAAATCCTTTGAAGCTCTAAATCTATGATCCTCTGATCTTCTCTGTTTCCTTTACTCCCCCACCCCCAACTCCTTTCTCTTTACACTAATGAAAGAACATTAGATGATTCAAGTTAAAACTCATCAACATCATCACAAATTGATTCAACATAATTAAGTACAATAATGTGGCATCATCATCATTATCTTAGTCTGCCTGAAATGCCAAAGAGAGGTTCCTCCCTTCTTTCTCCTCTATTCCCACAGCTTTGAAGATGAAGGAAAGTTGTTCCTCACCACCATTTCTCTGGCCAGCCTCTTTTCACATCTCTTTACATTCCTTTCTGAAAAGGGTATTTCTGAGTCCATGTCTCCTCTGTCTCTGTCCTTCTGCATCTATCTCTCTGTTTTTCTCAGTCTCTTTCTGTCTCCCTAGATCTGCCTTTCTCTCTGTCTCTGTCTCTTTCTCTCTCTGCCTCACCCTATTCTCTTCATTCCTAACTGGCTATTGATCCCGGTCCAGAGATAAAGCGATAATGATAGACTGTACTGGAGAGATACATAGATTTCACACAGAGGTAGAGTGATGAAGTAGAGAAATCCTGCAAAGTACCCCCTGGACTAGATTGTCCTATTAACTCTACTTAAGTGGCAATTAAAAAATGGAAAACTTCAAAGTTCAGTCCAACAAACACATCCCTAAGTGCATTTATCTTGAGAATCACCAAAGTTTCCAGAAATGATGTTTAAGTGACATTTCTGTATGGAAGCTTTGGCCTCTCTTCCCTCCCTCTCTTTCCATCTGTTGTTGTTTGTGGTTTTTTTTTTTTGTTGTTACACAGCAGAATAAGTCACTTTAATGTTGAATCGATACTCTCAGATCCCTGAGATTGAAGTTGCATGTTTGCCTGTGACTGTGTATCATCCCAGTTCCCTTTATTTCATTCCCCATTGCAACTCAAGGACAGCAATCTTCCAACAGGAAATGCAGAGTGTGCCTTTAAATACGTTTTTATTTTCTAATTGGTGGCTCATGCTTGTACTTTGCTGGATAAGTGGAATGGACGAGGTATGGCATCATCCTTAATTAATCGGTGTGCTAGCTACTTAAGAGGGCACACACAACTTGTGTTATTAAACGGTGTCATGTCAGACTTAATGGATGTCATTATGGGGTTCCTTGGGGATCAATCCTTGGACCATTGTTATTTATGATCTTTATAAATGAGCTGACAGGTCGGTGTACTGAGTGCAGCATTCATCTTTATGCTGATGAGACAGTCCTGTGCTAGAGTACCCAGTCACAGAGTGAACTTTGAAGTAGCCCGGCATGGGGATTTCAAGAGAGCCAGTTTTGCTTAGCTTGAAATCAAATTGCTTTCAACAAGGCAAAGACAAATATGCTGCCATTTGGGGAAGAAATCCTCCAAAAAAATTGTATATACCACAAGGAAAATTGCTGGGGTGATCAAGGGCATCTCTGGATAAATCTTTGATGGAGCTGTCGCTGGGAGAGGAACTTAGGGAGCAGGCAGAGCTTCTGAAGCTGGGATATTCACATTGGAGAGGACTGTACAGCATCCAAAGGAGGCAGTCAGGATGAAAGGCCTTGAGTGTGCATCATAAAGAGATAAGTAGAAGTAACTGAGGAGGTTAAGTCTGGAGAAGAGAAGATTGAGGGGATGAGATATCTGCCTTCAAGCATTTGAAGGGCTTTCCTATGGGAAGAATAAGGGAAGGCAACACGCATTTATTAAACACTTATTATGTACAAATATTTCATTTGGTCCTCACAACAATCCTGGGAGATTGATGCTATTATTTTTTTTTGGAGGGGGCGAAGGCAGGGCAATTGGGGCTAAGTGACTTGCCCAAGGTCACACAGCTAGCAAGTATGTCAAGTGTTCAAGGATGTATTTGAAATCGGGTCCTCCTGACTCTAGGGCTGGTGCTCTATTCACTGTGTCACCTGGTTGCCCCAGATTGACGCTATTATCCTCAACCTTTTTAACAGTTGGGGAAATTGAGGCAGATGGGGTTAAGTGAGTTGCCTGGGTTCACACAGCCTATGTCACAGTACCTATGGCTGGATTTGAACTCAAGTGTTTTGAATCCAGAGCCCCAGCTCTATATATTATGCCACCAGCTGCCTCTATGGAAGAAAGATTAGACTTCTGCCTGTTCCCAGAGGGCAGAATAAAGAACAAACTTAGACTTTATGTGAGAAAATAAACCAAAGAAGACAAAACCTCCCAACAATTAGAGATATCCCAATGTGGGGTGTCCTGCCTTCATACTGAGACTTGCCAGGCATGTGGGGATTCTTTTGGACTATGAATTGGACTAGATTTCCAATGAGGTTCCTTCAAATTTGAACAGTTCAATGATTCTATGAGCTTTGCCTAAAGGTGCCAAAAGTTTGAAGGTGGGGGCCAATGGCATTGTTAGTCCTTCAGCATCATAAACGTAACTGAGGTTAGCATATAACTGTCAAGAATGAGAATTTGGAAACACAACCTACTAGAAGTGTGCACACCCAAGCTGACCTCATCTCTGGACTTGCCTCACCCTACTTCCCCTTCTATTCCCACTATGTGTCTGCATCCAGCATGCCCACCCTGTATCAAACTAAATCAAGTGAATATTTTATATTTCCTGCACTGGTTACAAAATTCACTATTCTCTTCTCTTGGAGTTTTTACTGGAACAAGATGATAGATTCTGAGCTGGAAAGAACCTCAGAGT
Organism: Trichosurus vulpecula; assembly: GCF_011100635.1. Lineage (NCBI taxonomy): Eukaryota > Metazoa > Chordata > Mammalia > Diprotodontia > Phalangeridae > Trichosurus > Trichosurus vulpecula. The sequence continues at coordinate 48,754,367 of NC_050576.1, forward strand.
AATCTGTTTATAGAGAAGAACACTAAGTCCCATAGATATCAAGTGATTTGCTTAAGGTCACCTAGGCAGAAACTAAAAGATTTATACCCTTAAACCTCTGTTTGGTGACTTCAAATCTTTCTTTTCCACTGGACCCCAATTGTAGTGATCGAACTTCTCTCAGTGGAAGTAGAGTATCATTCCTTGACATTGTCGGTGGAAGTAGAGTCTCATCCTAGATGAGGCAAATTGCATTCCCAGAGGTACCTTTGGAAGATTTTTTTCTATGAATTTGGAGAAAAGTCCATATAAGATTCTAGGGAAACTATGCAATTTGTCTCATAGTTGGAATCCCATAGACAAAGGAAAAATGTGTTGGTCTATAAATGAGATCCCAACACTTTATTTGTTCAGAGGGGGTTTGGGGTGGCACTTCATTAATATCCTTGAACTCACTAGGCATTACAAAAAGACTAACTTCACAGAGATGGAGGCAGGTCCTAGCCTGTATTTGATTTAGATCAGTCTACAAGACTTTGTAAGCAGACCCAAGCTGGAGTTGGCAGCTGTACCAAGAACTTGTATTAGATATTCTGATCAAACAGAGGGCATGAGGTGATAAAGCAGATCTTAGTGTGCACTGAGATTGACACAGGAGAGTGGGTCAAGAAGTGCCTAGCAATTTTGGAGGCAATAATCAAAACATCAGTGAGATGGTGCCACTCACCAGCGATTGGGAACATAGTGAATATTGCTGTCATTGGCTCTGCCAGCAATCGTCTTTGTCATGGTGTTGTAACTGATGGTATTTGTTAATAATTATAATCGTGCCTCACATATTTTCCTATAGCTACATTTAATCAAGTCAAATCAGCAAGCATTTGTCAAGTGATTGTTATGTATTAGGTCCCATACTAAGCACCACGGATATAAGGAAAAACAAAAATAGAGTCTCTGCCCTCAAGAATCTTACACTCTTCCATAAAATCCTATCCATTTCAATGCCTCATCGCAATGCAGAGAAGACCTTAAGATCTTGGAGGATATGCCAGAGTACTGACAGAACCTCTAAATGTAAGAAAGTTGGTGCAGTGGACAAAAGTTCTATACTTGGAGTCAGGAAGAGAGGTTCAAATCTAGCCTCAAATATTTATTAGTTGTGTGACTCTGGGCAAGTCACTTCATTTCTGTGGCCTGTTTCCTCATTTGTAAAATTAGGAAGTTAAACTATAAGGCCCTTCTAGCTCTAAGACTATGATTCTATGAGCGTCAAAGTAGGGGCCTAACCCTGACTTCCTTCCTTGTGTCTTCTCTCAGAGAGAAATTTCCCAAAATTTAGTCATAGCTTATGGGAAAGAAATTGTGCTAAATTATTTCTAATGTGAATTAGTAAGGAAAGGTATATAATTATTGCTTGAATCTGGCAAGGCTTAGACAAGGCCTTGGTGGGGCTGAGATTCTGTCACCACCATTTGATTTGGTCACAAAATTAATCCAAACCCCCCATTTTTGCAAATGAGGAACCAAAGCCCATATATGCTATAAGTTAAATAATTAACCCAAGATCACACCATCTTCCAGTGGCAGACCTAGGATTGAAGCCTGAGTCTTCAGACTCTGTCTTAAAGGTTCTTTTCACTGTAACATATGGCCAGTCATTCGTTTAAATACTCAAGGGGAAAAGTATTTGGTTCACTACAAAGGTTTTTTCATTACAAGTGATTAGACAAATAAAACATATCCTTCCTGTGAGATTGAGTGGAGTAATAGATTCCTAAGAGACATGCTATTACCATGATACCTGAGAGAGTTAAAAGCAGACCAGATTTATAGAACATGTACAAATAACAAGCGATGATGTAACTTTTTTGCTGCAGGTCTGGGCAGAGAACCAAAGCAAGGCTTTGACTGATCTGGTGGGTGCCTATCTCTCACACCTCTTCCCCGCTGTCCTGTGCAAGATCCCTCAGAATTTCAATTTGAATTCATAGGATCATGGATTTAGAGAAGGAAAGAAATATGGTATATGTTTTGTATTTATTTTCTGGTATATAGATCTGTGTTATTTACTTGTGTATCTGTTTCCTCCTGCCATTAAAATGTAATCTACATTCTACATATTCATACTTGTTTAATACATTGCCTAACATATAATAGCAAATATCCATGCTTCTTAAATTGATTGAATTGAACATAGTACAACCCCTTTTGTTCCCTCAGGAGACCGAAACCCACAAAAGCAGAGAAATAACTCAAGGTTGTGCAACCAGGAAGTATCAGAGCTGGAAATTTAAAGTCAACTTTTCTGATGCCAAAGTGAAACTTCTCCAAATACTGTGAATGACAAATTATTCACCAAATATAGGTAACATGCGTATGGGGTAGTACAAGTAGGATATCTTCGATATCATTATTTATTTTAGCAGGTGTACTCAAGTGGGATAACATAAAATTTTTCAAAAGGTGCAAATTTGGAAGTACTCTGTTTTCCTGGATATTGACTGGCTAAATCTGGGTATACAGGAAGGAGAAAAGCATAGCTCTATTTAGTCATACCAATATTCTTCTTTCCTTGACATTGTCACTAAATGACTGTCTCACACTCTCTCCTACCACCAATTTCTTTTGCTGTGAGCATCAATCAGTAATCAGTGTGAGTACAGTGATGTAATAATTTGCCTTTTTAAAGCTTAAATTGGTTTGGAGGATTTGCCTAGGATTGTATCATTAGCCATTATGAATCATCCCAAAGTAACATTGTCTCATCATCTTCTTTGACCTATAATTTAAAATATTTCAAAAGTTCCAAAATTTTCTGCTATTTGTCATTTGTATTTTGTCTCTGATTTGAATATATGTATATGATTACATTAGCATGTTTACACTGCCTTGAAGACTTTAAAAAGTCCTTTTTTTAAAAGTATTTATCATTGTTGTTGCTGTACATGATAAAATATAAAGTATATTGAGGTCACAGATCATTCCATTTTTGTCTTTTTATCCCAAATACTTACCACTGTGCATGGCACATGGGGAAGCTTATTAGACAGTTGGTTGATTATTTTCTTAAATATATGGTATTTTGAGTTGAAAAGATTTATAAATCATCAAGTCAAATCCCCTCAATTTACAGATTAGAAAACTGAGGAGCAAAGAGATTAAATGACTTGACCATATTCAAAAAGACAGCAAGCAATAGAATCAGGATTAGGGAGAAATAAAATTGACATTTCAAAATCCTACAATTCTTCTACTTTTCACCTCTATTAATTACAAATAAATTTTCTAAATGGTCTTTAAAAAGAAATTATGTGTGTCTTCAGAATGATGCATGATTTCTGTCAAGAAAATACCAAGGCACAAGGAGATATTGAAACAGTGAGCCACCTCTGCTCCCACCAGCCTCTGCCCCAAACTCATTGCCCTTTACTGTTAAGTTTGGGTACATTGCCTGTTTTGTGCTGCCACTGAGGGTTAGACTTGCTGTCTTAGGATCCAAAGGTAGCAGCTGGACCAAGTGAGTAGTCCCAGCCAAATATTCATACATGCAATCAATGTTACTGTAGAAAGCTCAGCCATGGCCAAGTTCACTGGAGCTGAATAAAAGTCATCTTAGCTGGAATCTACTCATAGGCTGGATCTTCAACCCAAGCCTAGTTACCAAATTAAAAAAAAAATCAGTCAAGCAACCAGGTTGTTTGTTTTATTTTTCTTTTATGAGGAGTGATTTCATTATACTACACAAGAAGTTTATTTTTTTTAAATCAACTGATAAGATATTCAAAATGACCCAAATGACTTCTTGCACTGATGTCTGAAGACCAAGCCTGAGAATAGCAGAATAGCATGCAGGAAATATTGATATTCATATAAACTCAACTTACTTCAGTTATAAGAATGTAATATTTTATATTATTGACATGCATATTGTGTAAATATATTTATATATGTGTATATGTGTATGTATATACATATATATATGTATTTAAAATGTATAATAGGTATATCCAATCATATCGCACACATACCCCACTCAATAAACTCTAGTGGCTCCCTGTTGCCTCTAGGATCAAATATGGCATTCTAAGTTCTTCATAATCCAGCCCCTTCTTAAATTTACAGTATTCTTATAGCTTATTCCTATATGCATACTCTTCGATTTAGTGACATTTGCCTCCCAACTGTTCCATAAACAAAAACACTCCATCTCTCAGATCTAGGCATTTTCTCTGACTCTCTCCCAGGCTTGGTTTCCTTTCCCTCCTCCTCTCTGACTACTCACTTCCTTGGCTTCCTTTAAGTTCCAACTAAAATCCCACCTTTTACAGGAAGCCCTCCCTAACCCTTTTTAATTCTAGTGCCCTCCCTCTGTTAATTATGTTTATTATATCCTCTATATAGCTTGTTTTGTATGATACCTATTCTTGTATGTTATCTCTCCAATTAGATTTTAAGTTCCTTGAGGGCAGGGACTATCTTTTGCTTCATTTTGTATCCTTAGTGCTTAGCACAGTGTCTGGCACCTACTAGACACTTAATAAATGTTTATTTATTGACTATATAGTTTATATAATAGAATCTGACCAATACATATATGTATTTATATAGATATTTTATATATGTGTATTTATCTCTTTTATATATGTATACATAAATATATACATACATATAACCACGTACACACATATACATACCCTAATGTCAAGTGTGAACTTAGGAGAATGCAAACAAAGGTAAAACCCAGAATTTCTGCTACTCTGTCCTAGGTTTACCTTTAGTAGTGACAAGTCTAAATCTCTTTACATAAAAAACAAAAACCTTCTAATCCCATCTATTCTCTAAGGTGCCATGAATGCTTCACAAATGAGAATGAAAGGATCCATCCAGGAAGAGATTTGAGCATCCTTAAGCATCTTTCTAGGGGCAGAAATACTGAGCTGGCCATTCACTGAATCATGGGATCCCAGAGTCTGAACGTTAAAAGGCACCTCCACTTCCATCTAGTCTAAGTGACATGTGAATGGACACAAATATCCTGGAGGAATCATTCCTCCAAAGAGCTCCCCTAGTCTGCTTCAAGACCTACAAGAAGGAGGAGCCTGAGAGACAAATGGGCTATTTGTTCCATTTTAGGACAACTCCAAATAGTGAGGAATTTTTCCCCCAACACGGTGTTTATATTTGCTTTTTGCAATTTTTACCCATTTTTTTGTTTCTGGTTAGGTATTCAGGGCCAAACACAAAGCTCTCCATATAACAGTTCTGAATTTCACAGATAAGGAAGCCAAGGTCCTAAGTGGTGTTCATGACCAAGATCATACAGGGTGTAAGTAGCAACCTTAGAATTTATACCAAACTTCTTTGATTCTAAGTCCATTACTCCAGATTTGGGGAAAAAAACAAGGAAGAGGAGAAAGTAATAAAAAGGGGGGAAGGGTGGATGGAAGAAAAGAGTTAGAATATGGAAGAAAATCAATAAACCAAGCAATATGCATTCTTAAGGGCCTCCTATGTGTCAGATACTATGCTAAATGTTGGGGATAAAAAGTCAAAAACAACAGCAAGATCCTCCCTGTCTTTAAAGAACTTATATTCCATTGGGAGAAAATAACATATACATATATAATAAACAAAGAAATAAAGGAATAAATAAATGCATGAGTAAGTAAGTAAATAAATAGATAAAGGGAGTGGGGGGGGTTAGGAAAGGTCTTAGGTAATTCAAGTAATCACCAAGCTTGACGGGGTAGGGCGGAGCAGAGAGTTGAACACACAATGAGTCCAGAAAGGTAGGTTGAATGAGTCCAGAAAGGTAGGTTGGCTGGGGCAGCTAGGTGGCACAGTGGGTAGAGCACTGGCCCTGCAGTCAGGAGGATCTGAGTTTAAATCTGTCTTCAGACACTTGACACATGTACTAGCTGTGTGACCTTGGGCAAGTCACTTAACCCCAATTGCCCTGCCCCCCAAAAAAAAGAACAGAAAGATAGGTTGGAACTAATCTCTAAAGGACATTAAAAGCCAAACAAAGAAATTCATATTTGGTCCTTTGGGGCAATAGGAAGCCAGTGGAAATCATTGAGTAATCGAGTGACACAGTCAGATCTGTACTTAAGGAAAATCATTTTGTCAGTAATGTGTAGGATGGATCGGAGAGGGGGGAGATTTAAAGCAGGGAGCCTAATTACAAGGTTGTTTCCATAATTTGGTGAGAGGTGATAAGGCCTAAACTAAGCTGGGGGTTGTACAGGTAAAGAAAAACAGATGAGGGAGATAGAGAGGTAGAAATGCCAAGATTTGGCAACTGGTTGGATAAGCGGGGTAAGGGAGAGTGGAGAGTCCTGGGAGACAATGAATTAACAAACCTGGAAGTCTGTAGAAGAATGGCAGCTTCTTCTACAGAAAGAGCAGAGTGTAGAAGAGGAGCGGGTTGGAGGAAGGAGAAGATAACATGCTATGTGTTGGAAATACTGTTTCGTTACCTACAATACCTCCAGTCCAGTAGGAAATTGGTGATTAGTTACTGAACCTCAAAGGACCTTATACATAGGACCATATACAAGTTACCTGCATAAAGATGATTAAAGACATGGGAGTTGATCAGGTCACCAAAACAAAATGTAAAGGAGGAAGAGGGCTCAGGATAGAATCTTGGGCAAGAACCACAGTTAGAGGGCATGGGTTGGACGATGATCCAGCAAAGGAGACAAAGTCAGTAAGCAGGCGGCAGGAACACCAGGATCCAGTCTTATCACCAAAACCTGGAGAGCAGAGAGCATCCAAAAGAAAAAGTTGGCAAACATTGTCAGTTGCAACAGATAGAGAAGGATGAGGACTGTGGAAGGTGACATTTGAGCTGAGTTTTAAAGAAATCAGAGAAGGAAAGATGATAAAAGAATCGATGAGGATAAGAAGATAGCAGGAGGGAATTTTACAGTTTCTTGGCCAATTGCAAATTGTTTGTGAAAAACAGTATGAAATAATTGACTAGAAGCAACTGAATGACGTACTGGATAGAGTGCTGGGTCTGAAGTCAGGAAGACCTGAGTTCAAATCTGGCCTCAGACACTTACTAGCTATGTGACCCTGGCCAAGTCACTTAACATCTGTCTGCCTCAGTTTCCTCAGCCATAAAATTGAGATATTAATAGTACTACCCTACTAAGGTGACTGTGAGAGTCACATGAGATAAGATTTGAAAAGCACTTAGCATAGTGTTTGGCACACAATAGGTACTGAATAAATGCTTATTTCCTTCCTTCCTTCCTTTATTCCTTCCTTCCTTTATTCCTTCCTTTATTCCTTTATTCCTTCTGTCCTTCCTTTATTCCTTCCTTCCTTCTTTCCTTCCTTCCTATTTTCCTTCCTTCCCTCCCTCCCTCCTTCATTCTTTCCTTCCTTCCTTAATTCCTTCCTTCCTTCTTTCTTCCTTAGAGTTTCAGTCTTACAGTCTAGAATGGCCTAAATTCCAATCCCACCTCAGTCACTTACTAGTTGTGTGACCTTGGGCAAATTCAATCTTATTCATCTTAAGTTGCTTTATCTCCTCCTGTGAGGAAGGACCACTGCACCACAGGACATAATACTGAGCCTCTTTGAGTAGGGGCCCAATGATGGTGAAGGCATCTTTATTCCTAAGGAGCAAGCCTGGAAACCAAATAGACTGTTCCTGTTGGGATAGTGCCTATAGCATTTCTCAAGGTTGTTTTCAAGATCAAATAAGATAGTGCATGCAAGCAAGGTTCAAAGATGTCATCTCCATTTAAACACCATTTATTATAACTTCACAAATGTGATAGAAGTACAAATGTCACCTACATAGAAGGTCTGGCTTGTTGTTCCACCATTCAATTAGCATTTGTTAGGTGCCTACTATGTTCTGGGCACTGTGCTAAGTGCTGGAAGATCATTAAACTGAGGGGGACCAAAAAAGCTCACTAAGGTACATAGATTCATGTGCCATAAAGGGAGATTTCGCTCACTCCTCTGTTCTCATATGATCACTGACTCATTGAGAGAAAAAACCAAAGCACATGGATGGCACTACCTTCAAGTGCTGATCTGAAATGAGAATATCTGAGGGGCTGTCACCACTAGGAACTTTGCAGAAACCTAGCCATCCTCACTAGACAGAACTTTATCCTTCACAGCACCAGAGCTCCTCAGGGACCCTGTTTGGTTTGAACTCTTACTCCTTGTGGTGCGGGGTGGGGGGTGGGGGGGTGGGGAGGCAGGGAACTGCCTTCACTATCACTGCTTCCCCATGCAAGGATGAGGGTGAGCCTTATTATATCCTGCAGTATCATGGTAGATCCTTATGATAATTGACTCAAACATGAATGTGTGTGTGTGTGTGTGTGTGCGCGCGTGCGTGCGTACATACTATAGGCATATATATATATATATATAATTTATACTCTAAATATATATATATATTATTTATACTCTAAATAAATATATATATACACTCTATAAATAAATAGATAGATTGCTAAAATAGTATTTAAGACCTTCCAGAATCTGACTTCCATCTGACTTCCACCCCTTTTTCCAATCTGATTTCACATTACTCCCCTTAGTGAATTGGGCCTTCCTGTCCCATGTTGAATATTAGGCTGTTTCCATAAGTCAATACTCCATCTTCATCCTCCACGCATTTGCATACATCATTCCTCATACCTGCTATGCCTTCTCTACTCAGCTCTACATCCCAGCAAGCTGTCTTCCTCTAAGGTGCAATTCCTGTGCCACTCACTTCTTCTGAAGCCTTCCTTAGTCTCTTCTACTTCATTTGTTAGTGCTATCTCCTCTCTCAATTTCATATATATATATATATGTGTGTGTGTGTGTGTATATACATATGTGTGTACATATATGTATATGTGTATATACACACATAATGCATATTTACTTGTAGTATTTGCACACTAATATTTAAGCACCTTGAATGAAGGCTGTTTTTTTTCTTCATTTTTGCCTTTGTACAAAGTCAAGCATTCCATCCACTAATGCTTAACACAGCTCCTGACACATAGTAGGCACCTACAAACACTCATTAATAAAAATCAGGACAGCTAGCATTTATGTAGTACTTTAAAATTTCTGATGCATTTTATCTGTATACCTTTATTTCATCTGCTTTTTGCAACAACTCTGCTAGATAGGTGCTATTAATATCCTTATTTCACACATAAAGAAACTGAAGAAAGGTGAGGTTAAATGATTTGTCCAAAGTCACACAGTCCTTAAGGGTCTTGGGCAGGATTTGAACTCAAGCCTTCCTAACTCCATGTCTAACCCCCCAACCAGAATTCCAGTAACTATTTGCTGACTCACAGGGGTAAGAGACAGAGAACAAAACAGATCAAACTATAACTTGCCTAGAATTTCCCTTGAACCAAGTCAAGCATTCCATCCACTTCTTTCCAGTTTCCTGAATTATATCAAGCTGAATAAGGAGGAGAATGATAACCATTAAGAAGCTCAGTTGAAAAATGGTGTGTTCCCAGGGAGCTTAACCCATCACATTCAAGCAAGTCACTAGAGTCTGTGTCCAAATCCTATTGAAAAGGGCAGCTCCTTGCTTGTAAATTACAAAGCTAGCATGTGATCTCTGTTCTCTCCTTCCTCTCCCCTGAGTGGAAAGATAACCTTCTCTTTGAATTCACAGCTTCACTGCCACTAGAAACTTGGGACCACTTCCCAAAAAAAGTGAGATTAAGCATTTAAGTGGTGACTCAGACATGTGGCTTGCTCTGCAATTATAAAGTGCTTGGAGGTACCTACATGAAAAACAAAACAGACTCCCTGCACAGTGAAGGAAATGACTTCACTGGTGATGTTTCCTTTCTGCTCCATCAAAGGAACGATTCCTTCCCACCCTTTAAGTAATTTTCTCTAGAAGTGCCTGTCCCACCATCTGAGGTCATTATCTCTACATAGAGATTGTACAACTGGGGAAAAGAGGGAATTTGGAATCTGTTGTGTTGGCCAGGCCACAACAATTCTGATAGACTTCTCCCCTAGCTTAATCACTAAATAGTGTTCCAAGCATGGGTTATATGGTTATTTAAAGGAGAACTGTAGTTGTTTTAATATGGTTATTGTAGCTGTACATTTTGTTTTTATGAGTTTTTATATAGCCCTATTACTTGTATGGTAATCTTAAGGATATTGTTATAATTTGTTTTATGTGTTAAGTATTATAGAGGCATTCCTAGCACCACTCTAGTTAAGGGTCTGTGAGCATCTCATTTGATTTTTACGTACTCTCTGACTTTGACCATTCTTCCTTACTAGGGGTCCCAAACAAAGCTTTCTCTCACTGGGTTAAAGGCATACTTGCTGCTGAATTTGGGAGCTCTTTGTTCTTTAAATATTGCTTATCTCTGATCTCCCTGAATATTATTCCTCAGAGAAACTTCTCCTTGCTCATCATTCCCTTTCAGCCATGCCAAGTTTTTCTCCTCCCTTGGGTTTAGCCTGATCAACTTCCCATTCCTATTCTGTCCCTTCCATTGAAGTCTGCAACACAGCCAAGTTTTAATATTCTCTGACCTTGCCATCCATGCCAAGATGAGGCATTTGTTTATGCTAACATGCATTTTGTTTCTGAAAGCCCTGATATTTTTAATATCATTATTTTTTGCTGGTGTGTCTGCAACCTTGTGCCCTTGTCCTTCCACATGAAGAAAAGAATTTACTCCGAAGGGGCCATTTAGATGCTCCTGATATCATGTTTCACTCCTTAAATCTTGCCTTAAGTTGGACAGTTGCTACCTCTTTAAATAGCATCTTCCTTCTGCTGAGATGATCAGAGTAGGTGACACCATCTGACAATGCACAAGGATCACTAAGGACCACAGTGGTGATGACAGCTTTATATCTGTTTCCTTTCTATAAGTTGTGTTATGCTTGTTTGGTGTGTGTGTGTGTGTGTGTGTGTGTGTGTGTGTGTGTGTGTGTGTGTTTTGTGGCTTCTCATAATATTCTATACTTAAAAAAACAAACAAATCCTAAACACATAGTATTCATTTACCAAAAAGACACATGAGAATCACAATTGGCATTTTTTTTGTAAATAGTATTTTATTTTTTTTTCCAATTATGTGTAAAGATAGTTTTCAAAATTCATTTTTTATAATATTTTGAGATCCAAATTTTTCTTCCTCTCTCCTCCCTACCCAATATAATATAGGTTCTACAAATGCAATCATGGAAACATATTTCTACATTAGTCATGTTGTAAAAGAAGAAACAGAACAAAAAAGAAAAGCCACAAAGGAGCAAAAAAAAAAAAGTGAAAATAATGTGCTGCTATCTGCATTCAGATTCCATAGTTCTTTCTCTGGATTTGGATAGCATTTTCCATCATGAGTTTTTTTTTTTTTTTTTTGGAATTGTCTTGGCTCATTGTATTGCTAAGAAGAGCTAAGTCAATCATAATTGACCATTGCACAGTGTTAATGTTACTGGGTACAATATTCTCTTGCTTCTGCTTATTTCACTCAACATCAATTCACATACATCTTTCCAGGTTTTTCTGAAATCCACCTGCTCATCATTTCTTAAAGCATGATAGCATTCCATTACATTCATAAACTACGACTAGTTCAGTCATTCCCCAGTTGATGGGCATCCCCTCAATTTCCATTTTTGCCACCACAAAAAAGGCTGCCATAAATAGTTTCATACCTGTAGTCCTTTTCCCTTTTTAAAGATCTCTTCAAGATACTTACCTAGTAGTGGTGTTGCTGGATCAAAGGGCATGCACAGTTTGATTACCCTTTGGACATAGTTCCAAATTATTCTTCACAATGGTCAGACTAGTTCAGAACACTACCAACAAGGAATTGGTGTCCCAATTTTTCCACATCCTCTCCAACATTTGTTGATTCCCTTTTCTGTAATATTAGCCAATCTGATAGGTATGAAGTGTTACCTCAAAGTTGTTTTAATTTGCATTTCTCTAATTAATAATGCCTTAGAGCATTTTTTCTTATGATTATGGATAGCTTTAAGTTCTTCCTCTGAAAACTACCTGTTCATATCCTTTGACCATTTCTCAATTGGGCAATGGCTTGTATTCTTACAAATTTGACTCAGTTCTCTATATATTTTAGAAATGAAATAAAGCTTGTTCCATTGGCCTGCTGAGCCTGGACCACAGGACTTTGGTTGGTGATCTGTGCTGTGACTAAGAGACTCCTGCTGGCTTGCCTGGACACCACCTGCCCTGGGCTGTTTTCCCCTTTTACCCAAGTGAGACAGACCTTTCCTGAAGTCTTTCTAAGATATATTGGGCTGGAAAATTGTTTCACTCCATCTTTTTGTGGATTCTGTCACTCCAGAATTCTTTCAGAGGCTTGATTTAATGTTGTTTCTGGGGGAAACTGGGGAGAGCTCAGGCAACTTCCTGGCTTCTCTCTGCCATCTTGGCTCCACCCCACCTCCTCCAGTTGGCATCTTACTCCAAAACATGTATGCCTTTTAGCTTTAAATATCCCATTAGATCTACAACCAAAGCCAGAGGAGAAAAGAAAGAAATGAAATTGAATTGTAAAATGGTAACTTGCAATTACTTATAATCTGAAATTACTGGCCGAAGCTTTTAAAAAAAATTTACCAACCATGACAGATAATAAAGTGTGGGTATCACAGTTACTCCAAGACAGTGCTATGCAGTGGAGGCGATTTAAGAGCACACAAGGCAGAAAGTCAGACAAATAGATGGACTAAGGAGAGAGAATGAGACAGAGATTGAGAGAGAGAATTGAGACAGAGATTGAGAGAGAGAGAGAGAGAGAGAGAGAGAGAGAGAGAATCAGAGATATATAGGACAGAGGTAGAAAGGGAGAGTAGGGGAGGAGGAACATAAAAGAGGGAGGAGAAGGAAAGGGAGAAAGAGTCAAAAAAAGTGAGAGAAATGGAGGAAGAATTGAGGAGAGAGAGTGAGAGCTAGAAAGGGAAAGAAATGGAAAGAAAGGAGGGAAAAGAAAAAGTCTCCAGTGGGTCCTTTTCCCTGAAATAAGGCATCCTGTTGTTTGACATCATCTCTTTGCCTCCAGAGACAGAAAGAGGAATAAAAATAGGTGAATAGCTCATCTGTGAAACGAAACAGATCATGCCTAATCAATTTGTGAGTATTGTGGGGGGAGGGCCAAGGACAAGATCCTCAGGAAAAACCACCATAATTCACTGAGCTGCCCCTTTACAAAAGGTGAGATACACTTCCATTTAAAAGAGAAGCAAAATAAAAGCCGTGGTAGTTATTTTTTAGGATTTTCACTCTAATCTTCTATGAAATATAGTCTCTCTGAGCCAGACACAAAGGCAAGACAGGCTTGCTAAACATACATGGATACCAAGGGAATGGTTTCCTTAGCAATGCTGCCCATATGTGTTAAGCACCCAGCTCAAATTTATTATAGTAGCAAGACAAAGACCGAATGCTAAAGTGCCCAGATTATTACTGGTGGACTCACTGGAAGGTTTTACACCTTGCCGTGGAAATGTTTCACAGTAGAGAGCCTTTCTTCATAGGGATCTATCTCCTACCCTACTGTACATCCCAAATCATGTCTAGCTATACTATTGATGGGGGAAAAATAACTGGGTAATTGAATTGCTGGAATTTCCTAAATCGTTTTGTAGTGGTGGCAATAGCAAATCCTCTGACACAGATAGAAGAAAGTGATAATGAAGATGTTTACTGCAGATGATATTTGCAAAGGAGAAAGTGTATCAGCAGACACAGGCTCATGAAATCATAAAGTCATGAAAATGGAAAGAACTTTAGGTTACAAGTTCTTAACCTTCTTTGTGTTACAGCCCCCTTTGGCTGTCGGATGAAGCTTAAAGACTAATAATAATAATAATAGTTTTCAAAGCATGAAATAAAACACATAGGATTAAAAAGAAAACTAATTATATTAAAATAAATGTGGATTTTTTTTCCCATCCAAGTTCACAGACCCCTTGCAATCTATCCAGAAACCCCTCGGGGATTAGAACCCTTGCTATAGTCCAACTCCTCATGCAATGAAGGAATCCCTTGATAGGTGGTTAGTCAGTTTCTGTTTGAATACTGGCAATGAAAGGAAGTTCAGAATGCAACACCATATTTCAGAGAATCTGCTTCAATGTCAGTTCTAGCACTTGGTCTTTCTTCTGCTTTCTAGAGCAAACAGAATAACTGTGTTCTCTTATGAACATGACAGCCTTTTAAATATGTGAGAGCAGGTATCATGTTCCCTCTGTGGTTTCCCAGAATCACAGAATGCCTGCATTGGAAAGGATGCCATCTGCCATCTAGTCCCTCTTCTATCTGACAAAGGATCTTGCCCATAATGTACCTGATAAGTAGGCAGCCAGTATTTTTTTTTTTTTTGCTTAACAGCCTTGAATAAATTGGAACTCGCTACTTCCATTACTGCTGTTCAGTCATTTCTGTCAAGTCTGACACCCTATGGCCACATTTGGGATTTTCTCAGCAAAGATTCTGGTGTGGTTTGTCCTTTCCTTCTCCAGCTCATTTTACAGATGAAGAAACTGAGGTAAGCAGGGTTAAATGACTTACCCATGGTCACACAGCTAGTAAGAGGCCAGATTAAATTCAGGAAGATGAGTCTTTCTGAATTTAGGCCCAGTACTCCTTCTAGTGTGCTAATTGTCCTATTGGTAAGAGTCTTCAAAATCACATCATAAAAGGGATTGTTTGAAGGAACTAGAGGTATTTAGCCTAGAGAAGAAAAGACTTAAAAGGATTAAGGGGAAATGATAGTTATCATTAAGCATTTGAACAACAGACACATTGAATCTATGGCTAGACATTCCAGTAGATAGAGTTCTGGACTTGGTATCAGGAATACCTGCATTCAAATTCTGCCTTAGATACTTATTAGCTGTGTGACCCTGGGCAAGTCATTTAACCTCTCTGAGATTCAGATTCAACATTAGAAAAATAGAGTAGTTGGACATGAGGATCTCTAAGGTCCCTTCCAGCTCTTAAACTACAATAATATGAGGAGAGATTGCATTTTGTTTGGTGTTGGAAGGAAAGACTAGTAATGTTGTATGAAAATGACAGAAAGGAAGATTTTTGATTAATATAAAGAAAACATTTCCTGACAATTAACAGTATTCAAAAGCATTACTTTGTGAGGTGTTGCATTCCCAGTTG
Source organism: Trichosurus vulpecula (assembly GCF_011100635.1). NCBI lineage: Eukaryota > Metazoa > Chordata > Mammalia > Diprotodontia > Phalangeridae > Trichosurus > Trichosurus vulpecula. Next base: position 48,769,524 of record NC_050576.1, read on the forward strand.
GTGGAGATATCCCAATTCTTCATTAGTAAAGCTATGTTATTTATGTAGAAAAAGTATAACCATTTGTCTCTAATGATATGGAGGAAAAGGCTGGTTCCGGCATGGAGTGGGCTGAGTGACTTCAGAAGTTCCATCCGGTCCTTTGAGGCTCTCATTCTTGTTAGTGAGGATAAAATAAAAGCAAGAGCTTAGCAGGTTTTTATTTTGTAAATGTGGAATCTCAGCATTTTAAGGGACTTTACAATCCATGTAGTACATATTATATATATGAACAAGAATCTCTTCTAGAACATACTTGACATATGGTGATCCCTTACAGACCCCCAGTGAAGAATATTCTGCTACCTTCCCTTGGCAGCCTTTCTCATTTAGGACAGTTCTAATTTTTAAGCTTTTTTTTTCTTGGCATCATCCCTAAAGTTGAATGCAATTTCTTCAAATTATTTTTGAATTAACCTATGAAGGGGAGTAATCTAATCCTTCTTCCACAAGACACCCCTTAACATTTGTAGATAACTGTCACATTTCCCTGAAGTCTTCTCTTCTCCAGCCTAACCAACCCCTATTCCTTCAACTGATCCACAAACGGAAGGGCATAACCTTGGGAATTTCTCCAAGTTGGTTGGTCTCTAGTCTCCATTGGTGCCTCTGCAGATTATCCCTGTCTTTCCTATCATTTGGAATCAACAACCCAATTTGATATTCTAACATTCTGTTACTGTTGCTATTGTTGATTTCAGCAAGGCTTAATGCTGAAGGACTATTTCCTCCCCAAACCTGAGCAATATGCATCTCTTAATCTGTTTAACTCCATGCATACTGCCAGTACTTATCTGATTGTCCAGCAAATAAAAGGAATATTCAGCTTTCCTAAGCATATTCCCAGAGGGATAGAGGCAAGGTCAGATAACCACCAGAAGACAATCAGGCCTTTGAGGTAGCTAACAGCCTTTGCATTTTTCCCAAATGGGGGAAAGAGGAAATCTTTTAATTTTTTTTCTTTTCTGAAAGCTTTGCTTAATGACTTGGGATCCTGGTAATATACTGCAGATATTTGACTAAGGCAATACAACCCTGCAAAAGGGTCATTCTTTTTTGTTTTCCTGGATACCCAAAATTGGCCTTGCACCTGAAATCGTCTCTGATGGAGTTCCATTCAAGCTTTAATCATTTCATACATATGATACAGCTGTGGCTTGGCAGATGTAAATACAACAGAAGTTCAATTGGCAACCAAAGAGTCTTTGTGAATGAATACTGATTTTATTTTCAGAGAAGCTTATCAAGCACAATGGGTCATTTTGTCCTTTGAAGTCCAGTATGGGGAATGAATATGAGCTTATCAAGAATGAAAGCATTATCTTGTGGCTGCATCAATTTCCAGCCAGCCATCTTTGATTCTCCAATTGACTATCACTGACTCACTATGTGAACTTTGACAGAGCCATTTAAACTATCAAGTCCTTGATTTCTCATCTGTAAAATGGGCATAATTAAAATCACTTATCAAGCACTTAGAGATGTTCAGATGAAAGAAACCATGTGAATGAGGCAGAGGGGTGTTTTTTTTCATCATTCAGACAAGATTAATCTACTCTTCTAAGGGTTTAGGACAAGGAATACCATGGACAAAGCAAAAAGACATTCCAGGAGATTCTTATAATTACTCAAAGCTGATTCAACCAACACATTCATCAGGACAAGTATGTATATAATTCTGCATATTATCTTGTTTGCAAGAAAGGAGGATATTATCTCTTTAATGATATTAGCATCTCAAAAGAGCTATTCACTATATCCTCCTATTTCACGTGAGAATTTAAAAGCACTTCTCAATGAAATAATTATTTTTAAAGGAACTTAGAAATACTTTCTCTACCACAGGCATTAATTAACATATTTGGTGTGTATATTCTTACTGTTTTGAGATTAACCACCTCTAAAAATATACACCTTAATTCTTTAAGTGCCATAGTTTAAAAAAATAATAGAGGTCAGAGTAAAGATTCAAATTCTCAAAACATCATGCTAATGTGCATGAGAGAGAAACATGGTTGTTGCTACTACTGTATCCCTCAAATAGGAGGGACAACAGCTAAATTCTATATGAGATTTTGAATCTTCAGCATCCATTTAGTCAATACTTGAGTTATCTCTAAACCTTGAATCCAAAACAGTTTGCAAACAGTATAGAAATGCTACTATGAGGTACTCTTGGCAAGAAATTCACAAGGTAGAAAAATTTAAATTGTATTCCCTTATTGGAATAAATTAATTGTACAAATTGAGAAAGTAAAGTGCTGTAAAATCTTCTTACTGATTACAAGTTTTCCTATGTGACATAGAATCAGAATCTTAGGTCCTTTTTACAGAAGCTTCTACAAATCAGGTTCCTGAAGTCCTCTTTTTAGCAGCCACTTACACTGTAGTTGAAAGATAATCTTCAGGGATAGGAAAAATCCCTCTCCACCTAATGTTTCTTTGGCTCTTGTATTGGGATTCTTCAGCAATTTTGTGTCCTAGACACCTTTGGCAATCTGGTGAAACCTATGTGCCTCAACTCAGAATTATGTTTTAAGTGCATAAAATGAAATCCAAAGACCTACAAGGGGAAATGATTATATTTTAAAAATAAAATGTTTATGGATGTATTTAATTAAAAAAAAACTTGGACCCTAAGTCAAAATCCCTGATTTATGGCTCCTTCCTCCTTTAAATTCCAATAAAGTTGATATTCTCCAAGATTCCATACTTGGCTTTCTTCCCTTCTCTTTCAATGCTAGACCTTGGCAATTTCATTTCTCTCTGTCAACAAATGACTTCTCAATGTATATCTCTAAATTCTAATCTTTTTCTAAAATTTCAGGTCACACATCTCAAAATGTGCCTGCAGCATTTGCACTGAGAACACATAACCAGGACCTCAAAATCACCACCTCTCAAAACTCATTTCCCTTCCCAACCCTTCCTTAAGCCTTAAATAGTAATCAAATTGACATCACCACTGCTTCTAGGAAGGCTGTGTCAAATATGTCTTATAGATCACCTCGTCATCCATAGAATTTTCTAGGCTGAAATTACACTGACTACCCACTCCTCTATACCTGTTGTCTACCCCTATTAAAATCAAAGTTCCTTAATGGAAGTGACTATCTAATTTTTTGGATAATATTTTCCTAATTATATGTAAAAATAATTTTAAGATTTTTTAATTATTTTGAGTTCCAAATTTTCTTTCTCCCTACTTCCCTTTCTCCTCCCTGGGATGGTAAGCAATTTGATGTAAGTTATAAATGTGCAATCATGCAAAACATATTTCCATATTAGTCATGTTGTGAAAGAAAACAGATTCCCCACCCCCCCCAAAAAAGCAACACCATAAAAAAATAATGTAAACAACAGTATCGGCATTCAAACTCCAGTTCTTTCTCTGGAGGTGAATAGCATTTTTCATCATGAGGATTATTTTTTTAAAAAAAATAAAAGTCTCAGTGCTTAGCATGGTATCTGGCACATAGTATGCACTTAATAAATATTTTTCATTAATTAGTTAATTTTATCATTCATTAAATCTGACTATTGGGAATTTTCAGTTTTGTTCAGATGAGTTTGCAATTTGTCCATTGGGCATTGGATGTTTCCGAGCATGGGAGTAACATGATCTAACTTGTGTATCAGGAAGAATATTTTGTCAGCTGGGTGAAGAATGGATTGGAGAATTGGACAAAGAAGTAGAGAAATCAGCAAATCCATAGACATGAAGTCCACTTACAAAGATTAAATTTGGTGGGGTTCACATAGTGCTGTCATTATCACATTACCAAAAGATTCCACAAGCCGAAAATGGTTGAGAACTCCTAGTCTAAATTTTCCATTACACTCCTTCCAAATCCAAGACTATGCAATTCATGTAATAGAGTATAATAAGATAGATAAAAGTCAGATTGTAAAAAGTGTATGAGAGGTTAGATCTACCTGGTAGATCCAAGGGATAAAGGTTAATCTTGTGGAAGAGACAGAGGAATGTGGATTAGATAAAAAATAATAGTAATAAAATAGATGGATTCTTATGTAGTTATATGACCAGACTCAAAGAAGAGCTGTTAATAGTTTAACATCCACTTCACAGGGAGTCTCTAATGGAGTACCCCAGGGATCTTTTGTTCTGTGCTATATAACATTTTTATTCATAACTTGAAAAAAAGCTAAAAATAATATGCCCATCTAATTTTCAAATTAAAAAAAAACTAGAAGGGAAAGCTAAAACACTAGATTATAAAAGGAGGATATGGAAAGATCTGGACAGGCTAGATCATTGGACTGAATGCAGTAAGATGATATTAAATTAGGACAAATTCTTACATTTCAGTAACAAAAAAAGTCAACTTCAAAAAGATAAAATGGGGAGGCATGGTTAAGCAGCAGTGTTTTTGAAATCAGATCTGGGAGTGGTGGGTTAGTAGATTCTAAACTCACCATGAGTGATTATTATAATCTGGCTGCCAAAAAAGAAGAAAAAATCCTAATCTACTAGTTTCTTAGGCTGCACTGAGAGGTATATGTAGTTTGTAGGAATAAGGAGTTAATAATCTCATTTCCCTCTGTCATCATAATATCTCATTTGAGGTACTATTCTCAGTTCTGGGCATCATAGTTTAAGAAAGACTTTGAAAACTTGGGAGTGTTAAGAGGGGTAAAGTCAGGATTGGGAAGGGTCTTGTGTATTTGTTATATAAGCATCCAATAAAGGAACTGAGCCTAGAAAAGGGAAGACACTGGGAGACTATCATCTCTATCTTCACATATTAGGAGGGATGTCATGTTGATGGTTTGGATTATTATGTTTAATTCAAGTGGTCAAAACTGAGAACAATAATCAGAAACTACAAAGGTAAACAGGTCTGATGTTAGGAAAACCCTTCATAACAAGTTGAGATGGGGACTTCTGCTTCTGGGAGCCAAGATAGTGGAGTAAGAAGTAAGTCATTCTCACTCTTCCCTATTGTCCTCTGATAGCCCAGAAAATATCACCACAGCAAAAACCCTAGAACAGCTGAGCCAGCATAAAGATGGGGTACAGTAGTCTTGTAGCTCAGGAAGCTTGAAGAACTAAAAGGAAAGGCCCCTTTCACTCTGGAGGAGGGGGAGCAGCATAGGATGGGAGGTGACCCAGCAAACCAAGAATAAGTCCCACTTCAGCAAACCAGGGGGAGATCCTGAGGCCCAAGGGGATGGAGCAGGCAAGCACCAACACCAGAACCCCCTTGCCCCCAAGTGCCTCAGTACAGGCAGGGGAACCAGCAGATACCAGCTCAGAAAACTACCACATGTGCCAGTGTTCTCAAGCAGCCAAACGTCTGGTGCTTCAGCATAACTCCAGGATGCACAACTCCAGGCCACAGACAGACATCCTCCAGCAGCCAAACATTTGACTGAAAAATCCAGGTGAGCAAGAGCCAGTGAATGTCCTGGATAAGTAGGCATCTCCCAAGAGCCAGACTCCCCACTCCTACCCCTAGAGCTCCAGTGTTGTTGACTAGAGTATTGCTCAGCACCAGGTAAGCTGCCACAACCCTAGAACCTCCAGCTGCTAGTACCTGAGGCCCTAGCACACAAAGCCAGTGACCGGGTCCCAGACACCCAGCACAAGAAGCTTGAGTCAGTGCCCCCTGTGCTCCAGCAGGAGACTTCAACTATAAAAGCCAGGAATTAGGCAAACACCATGAGCAAAAGGTAGAAAGGGAAAATTAACATGGATTTTTATTGTGGGAACAGGGAAGAAGGCACAAATTCAGAAAAGGACAACATTGTCAATATACCCACATCTGAAACCTCAAAGGAGAATATGAACTGGTCCCAAGCCCAAAAAGCCTTCTTGGAAGAGCTCAAGAAGGATTTTAAAAGTCAAATAAGAGAGGTAGAAGAAAAATTGGGAAAAAGAAATGAGAGATACGCAAGAAAGAGTCAATAGTTTGGAAAAGGAAGGACAAAAATTGACTGAGGAAAACAAGTCCTTACAAAGCAGAATTGGCCAAATGAAAAAGGAGGCACAAAAACTCACCAAAAAGAAGAGCTCCTTAAAAAGCAAAGAGGGCCAAATGGAAAAGGAGATACAAAATCTAATAGATTTAAAAATTAGAATTGGACAAGTAGAAGCTAATGACTCTATGAGATATCAAGAATCAGTGAAACAGAAACAAAAGAAAGAAAAAATAGAAGAAAACATAAAATACCTCATTGGTAAAACAACTGACCTGGAAAATAGATGCAGGAGAGGCAATCAAAAATTTATTGGTCTGCCTGAAAATCATGATGAAAAAAAAAAGCCTGGACAGCATCTTTCAGGAAATCATCAAAGAAAATTGCCCTAAGGTCCAGAAGCCAAAGGTAAAATAATCATCAAAAGAATACACCGATCACCTCCTGAAAGAGATCCCAAATTGAAAAGACCAAGGAATGTCGTAGCCAAATTCCAAAACTACCAGGTCAAAGAGAAAATACTGCAAGCAGCAAAAAAGAAACAATTTAAATATCATGAACCACAGTCAGGACCATACAGGACTTGCAGTTTCTACATTAAAAGATCAGAGGGTGTGAAATACAATATTATGTAAGGCAAAAGAGCTTGGATTACAACCAAGGATCTATGACACAGCAAAACTGAGCACAATCTTTCTAGGGAGGAGATGGACATTCAATGAAGTATAGGACTTCCAAGCCTTCATGATGAAAAGAACTCAACAGAAAATTTGATCTTCAAATACAAGACTCAAGAGAGGTACAAAAAGGTAAACAGAGAAGGAAAAGAAAAGCATGTTATTAATAAGGGCACAACAAGTTGAGCTCTTCTAAGATGGAACGAAGGCCTGAGGAAATAATGGGTATCTGCAAGCAGAAGTTAGAGGACCATGTGTATGTGAGAATGGGGAATCTTTCCAGATACACCTTGGACTAGATGAGCACTGAGATCCTTTCCAACTCTCATTCACCAAGTGTGTGAGTTTGCTTGTAATAAGAGAAGTAAGGGAAGATTTTATAAAGGAGGAGGGGGAGGAAGGAGGAGGTAGCAAGTAAGGAGAAAGGGAGAGATAAAGATATAGCGTGAAAGAGAAACAGAGATGGCAGGAAGACAGAGAGAGAGAGAGAGAGAGAGAGAGAGAGAGAGAGAATTCTGAAATTGACAATTGACATCCCTATATGTTTTGGTCATTTGACACTCTTCACACATACAAAAATGCACAATGCATTTTTAAAATTCAACTGCCCTATAAAAGTCAGGAAAGACTTGGCAATACTCAGATGTTCTAGCTAAGAAATGGGGAACCCAAGACTGAGTTATAGCATTTATCTAAAAATCTCATGATTGGTTTTCTTTAGGCACTGAGAAGCTTGTGTTAATTAGACAATTACTTTTGAGGTATGAGTCAAATCCGAGTGCTAGGAAGAGCTCAAACAGCTGTTGCAGGGGCTTGATTTCATGCACTACCAAAAGTCAATTGAGGGAAATGTAGAGAAGCCATCACCCTGGAGGGGTCTAATGCACTGATCCCCTTGGCTGGAAGTGATCTCTCTTTTTTCTGGACACTCACAGTGCTTGCTTTTGCCTCTCTAGTCTTCCCTTATCATGGTACTTTTTTATTCTACTTATTATCATTTTTAACCTACCCTACAAGGCTTTAAGCACATGTGGATAAGGATAGATGGTGTTTTGGATAAAATATTAGACTTAAAGTAAGGCAAAACCACATGAGACACAGGAAGAGGCTCAAGTCAGAGGTCCTGGGTTCAAATCCTACCTCCGAAACTTACTAGCTGTGTGATCTTGTGCAAACCACTTAAACTCCATGAGCCACACTTTCCTCAGCTGTAACTATCCATAAAGGATGGTCCCCTTATTTCATTCATACACACACACACACACACACACACACACACACACACAAGTGTATACACATGTGTGGGTCTGTATACATAAATATATATGTATATATATATATATATATATGTATAATGTGTGTATAATTCACATATGTAGTTCCAATGTCCTTTTCTCATTCAAGATCTATGTTCCTGTAATGCCACCCTCAAGTCCTACCTTGGGCACTTGGTGGACAGATTACTTAAACTCCCTAAATCTTGCCTTTCTTATTTGTAAGATGGGAAAATGATTCTTGTACTAACTACCTCATGGGACTATATTAAGGAAAGTACTTTGCAAGCCTTAAAATATATTAATGTGAGTTATTCACATTTGGATTCCTCATAGTACCTTACAGACTATCTTCTTGTAAGAGGTAAGAGCTCAGGAAATGTGTTCTGAACTGAATAGAATGGTGGTCCACTACTATGTAAAACTACCTTATATAAAACTATCTTACATATTTTTACATAACTTCAATGTAAAACTATCTTAAAATCATTTTTGAGTTGTATAATGTATATCTAATTCCCTTTAGATAAGATCCAGGATGGCCCTAACTTTACCAGTTTCTTGAATTAATCTAAGAGCATTCAAGTAAGCTTCCAAAATAGATAGATAGATAGATAGACAGAAAGTTACATAGATAGATAACTATATAGTTTTGCTATATGGTTGTTGCTACTATCTTTCCTCTCCACTTTGTGTTTATTTCATATTTACCTTATTTTATATACATACAGTATATTTAAATGTGTGTATATGTGTATATATATATATATATATATATATATATATATATATATATATGTATATATTGGTGGTGGTGGTCCTTTATTTTCATAGAGGACAAACAACATCGCAGGGCAGTGTCTTGACTTGCACGTGAATTGAATTTAAGTGATACAGAGTTGCATAAAGTCATCAACTCTGTCTTCCAGAGCTGTTGAAGTGGCAAAACAAAAGTCAGGACAACTGGTGATGGCCCTGAATGTAATGGATGACCTTGGTGTCTTCTTTGTCTGACCAAGCTCTAAGCATTCCATAGCCTCTGCTCCAGCTGCCTTCCTGACCGTGGGAACAAATTTTTCCTATCTGCCCATCCCACTAGGGGAAGTCTTCACATGCTTGGGGTTGACAACCCCCCCAACTCAGCAACAGGCTTAAGGTCTATTAGTTACCCTCAACCTGGTTTAGTCCGTGTGCTTAGAAGGTTTTACCAGGGTGCCCAGACAACCCCCTGCAATATAGGCACTGGGAGGAACATTTATAGGCACACCTGCCTTTCCAGGGTTAACATTTTACAAAGTAAGTACTTAAAAGTAATTGTCTAAATGAAAAACAAGAAACCTTAAGAGATGTACTCATCACCAGTCATCAATTTCTTCCTGGCAAAACAATAAACCACAGTAATTTTGAAGAGATTGATTTAACATAGGGCAAGAGCTTTGCTTGACATGTCCAGGACTGACCCCAATCCTTAGCAAACAAGTCAAGACAAAAGAGGCAGGGGAATTTAAGGAGTAATTTGGAAAGAAAGCCAAGAAAATTACTCAACACAAAGAATCAAAACAAAGAATTTCCTTCATTGCATAGTGCTAACGCTCTGTTAAAGTGAAAATGATTAAATCAAATTTGGATTTAATTTGTCGAGGCTATACGCAGTTTTCCCCCAATGTGATAAATTACTGAGAAAGCAAATCAAATAATGTGAAATTTACTATGGGCCTGCTGTTGCATAAAAGTGGAATAAAACAAAAACCAATTCAAGAATCACTTAGCATGCAACTTGCTGCATTTGGAAAGGGGAAACATTATTAAAGCTTTATAGACCCATTCCATCATTTACCTTTTCCTTTAAAAATGCTTTTTAACATTTGGTATTTTAAAATTTAGAATAAAATTTGGATTTTTTTCCCATCTCATATGTTTTGGGGAAGTTTCTGCAATTAAATCCTATTAAATTCAGACCCATTTTGTATTACTTTAAAAAAGTGGTGTACTGTTTAACTGCATTAGGAACATAGGGTTGAGATAGGGAAAATAAACCCACAAAAAGTTTCTGGAAATTTCTAAAAGCATAACCTATTTTAGTGGGTCTTAGTTTGTTTAATATTTATAACATGTAATTTCCTATGGAATCATTTCTCTCCTTCTGCAATCTTCTAGCTAGCAATAGCTCTCTCCTAATATTGAGTGCTTTATATTATATCTCTTCAAAATCAACGATGGCTGAAGGCCCGCTTTCGATTTTGTAAAATATTAAATTCTGAAATACAATGTCAGTAAACTTAAAAGTCTGCTTTTGTCCTTTCAAGCATCCATGGAAGTCAGTGTACAACACAGGGATCTATCAGGAGACAGCAACTGAGAGTGGGCGTCTAATTGAGAATCATAGGAAAAGATAGGTTGAAGGCACTTGAGAATATAACAGAAGGGAAGGCCACAGGGGGGTAATGAAGGGTCACAGCAGAAAGAAGGAGAAAGATAATCAAAATGACTTGAAAATTTTCACTTGGTATTGAAACAGAATGTGGTAAATTTATTCTGTCATGAGGAAGCTGGCCTTGTAGATGTTGTTAAGGGATAATTAAGGAGTGGGGGCCACCAAACAAAACTATATTTAAAAGTGAAAAGTCAAGGGTGTTTCTCTCCCCTTTCTGCCATCGAATTCACAGTTTTGCATTTCACCTGAAGCTGATGAAATGTCTGATACCTGAAACAAGACAGGGACCTGAAATCCTTACAGGTGCTCTCTCTCCTAATCTTGCCATCAACTGTTCTGTGGAAAGAACCCTGAACTTCTGTGCTCATGGCAGTGAGTAGAATGGAGAGATATTTCACATTATCTAACAGTATAATGGTGCCAGAAGTGGGGCTCATAAGTCTTGGAGACAAGAAGACAGAATTTTATAGAGACTTGCCCAAGGTTAAGACTTCACTGATGGGGATGTGGGGGGCAATACGGGAGGGAGAAGATGTTCTAGACACATAGCCCATCACCATTATGCCATCTTGCCCAGAGCCTGCTTCTTCCAGCTCATACTCAAACAAAAGCAAGACAATAGCAACCATATCTAGGAACAAATGGGGGAAGAAAGAGGAAAAATAAACACACCAAGTACCAGCTTGGTATCCTAGGGTCCTGGCTGAATTCACCCGTGTTCAAGGTTACACACTAGTGTCAGAGGCAGAGCCAAAAATAGAACCTGTGTGCCCCCATCTATAGTCCGGTGGCCTTTCATTTGTGCCAGAACCATTAAGAATAAGTTTATTAGTTGTATTGGCCATCTAGACTCATCTGGATTCTATGTCTCTTTGACTGTTGTATAGGAATTCCATATGAGATAAACATGCTAATGGATGTCCAGATCTAGGGTTCATAATGGATATGTCTAATAGAGAAATTGATTGCTACTCATCAGTTTAGAGATAATGCTATTATTCTGAAATGATTCACCTTCCAAACTGCAATGGTCTATGGCCTGACAGGCATGGCTGAGAAAAGAGAAGGTTTGGTGGACATGACCAATGACTATACAAAATCTTTAGTTACTACATTAAGCAGGAAAGGCAAGGAGATACAATGAATGAATTAAGGCCTCAGGCATGTGGGTCATATCATAGAAGTGGACAACTACCCGACACTCTCAGCATTTTGGTTTCCTGATTTGATACTGACTTCTGGGGAACAAATACGTGCTCTGGAAAGCAGTTTTCCACTTCTCTCAAACCATTCAACTGTTGTTTGTCCTCTATGCTCTATGAACATTCTGCTTCAAAGCTGGTTCTCTTTTCCAGGTTGATCTTATCCTCCCAACTCAGAATGTAAATCAGTCTTCAAATCCAGATATATGTCCATTCCCAACTGATAACATTCATAGTACCAAAGGTACACAGATTTAAAGCAGACAAGGACAATCAAGATTTCTTCTTGAGGATAGGGAATATTTCTTTTTGATTGCCTCTCCAGTATATGGCAAGGATCCTTGTATAAACAATGAAAACCAAATTACTTAGGAAAAGCAACAGTTTTGATATGGTTTCATTTTGACATGCTATTTTGGTGTCAATGGTGGTGGGTTTTTTTGGTCTGATTGTTTGGTTGTTTTTGGGGGGGTTGGGTTTTTTTGTTTGTTTGTTTTTGTGGGAGTTGTATGTGGTTGGGTGGATGTGGAAGTGTGTCTGGGTGTGTATGGTCCTGGAAAGATAAGGTATCAGATACTGAGGTCCTCTCTCAAGCTGAACTGCAGAGAATTACAGAGAACTCATACAAGGCAAACACTCACACAGAGGTCAGAAGAAGTGGTACAAAAACACTCTCAAGGTCTCTCTGAAGAACTTTAGTACCAATATGAGACATGGAAGATACTCACACAGGACCACCCAGCATGGTGTACCCACATCAAAGAAGGAACCGTACTCCATAAGCAAAGCAGAATCCCAGTAGCACAAAAGAAACTCGAGATACAAAAATCTAGAGACATCTCCATTTCAAATGTTCATATGGACTATTTGTGACTGAATTGAATTTATCAGCCAGTTGAACACAATGTACCTTGACTCCAATATTATGATTCATTTCCCTGAGTCTGAAGAATGAACAACAACATTGAAACTAGGCTGACTCAATATTTTACTTTAATCTGATGAAACTGGATTGATCTGGTTTCCCTACCTTCATTAGCTTGAGTGCTAGATTTTATACTATATACAGGTTTTATTTCTCTCTTTCATTTTGTTTTAATTCTGTGGGGTTTTTTAAGAATGGATTTTACTCCAAAGAAATGTTTAAATGTTGAAACTCCTAAAGAGTATCCTACAATGATTATTAAAGATTTTGTAGCAGCAGTTGGTGTGGGTAAGTAAAGTGCTTCAGATGACCATTCAGGCCCACAGTGAAACAAAGTCGGTTGGACCAAAGTTCAGAGAAAAGTTGGGTCAAAAATATATCAACAAAACTTAGAAAGTGTTGCTTTGAAATTATTAACCATCAGGATATGAACAAAGACCTTCAGCAGAATCTGGAAGCTGGAATTGTTGCTAATGATTTTTTTTTCTGGCTATAGTGTGGTTGGCAAAGGCCATAAGTTGGTATAGTGGTAAAGTTGTAAAAACAAAGAAAAAGACCATTTAAGAAAAGCCCAGCTGACAAACATTGCTATGAACAACAACAACGCCTTGTCACAGGTTACACAATAAATTGGAAATTGGAATTAGAAAAATGGAAATTGGAAAATTGGAAAAAATTAATTTTTAAACATGAAACTATTTTTTTCATTCAAGGCTATACCAAAACAATCATCAGAAGCCTAAGCACTTTTATAAGATTAGAAAATATTTAAAAGACTATAGAACATCCATCCCCTAAAAACGTTTCTTTTGTTTATTTGTTTTGTGTGTACTTTTTCTACTTGTATATTTCTTTTACTTCTATTGAGCCTGGAATTGGGCCAAGCACACTGTGCTAGTGAGGGTCTACACAGGGAGAAGAGCCAATGTCTGCTCTTAAGGAGCTAATTGTCGAGGAGTGGTCAGTAAAACAAAGGCACATATATCACTGATACAAAGCCAAATGGGACCATGTTTGAGAGGTATAGACAAATTACTGTGAGAATTCACACAAGAAAAGAACAACTTCTCATTGGGAGGATAGATATGATCTCCTACCATGACATTATAAATTTTGGCATTTGCTTTTCTAAGCACTGTGCTTCTTTAAATTGATTTGGGGATTGAGGGAGGCACCTGCACAATTTTTTGGTTCACAGGAACAGAAGTCATAACTGTGATTTTTGAATTTACTGGCCATGCATATCAGTCTTTTTCATTTTTGTTTATGATATTCTTTAAAAGAAAAAAAAAAGAAATGTTTATAGCAGCATTTACTTTCATTGCACCAAACCAATGCAGCAACAGTCTCTTGTATTTTCAGCGACAGTGGACTGGTAGCATTTTGGACATTCTTGACCTAGTCTCCAGAGAGCAATTTTTATTGCAAACTAATCTTTATAGTGTGAGACTCTGTGTCACTAGCACACATAAAGCAGGAGAGGGACTGCCGCGGGGGTTGACCATGAAAGGCTCTGATGCCTCATCGTCTGACAAATTAGAGGAAATAAAATACAAACTCTGACTCTGGGGAGACAAACACAGCTCAAGCTCAAAGGCCAGGCCTTCACCATCACTTCTAACAGGAACTGGGGCTGATAAAGCAGAATCACAGCTGCTGGGGACTATCACAAATTGTCCCCATGTCCTTCAACCTGGGGCAGGAGCATTCTTTTGTTGCATGGAATCTTTCTAGAATGGTCTGGGCAAGAAAGCAAAGAATCCTAAATGACTCCACCAATGACTCTCAAACTTCTTCTGCTTGTGGCTCATGTTCATTCTTTCCCGTGAGATAATCAAAACACACTTTGAGTCAGGAGACTCACAGGTATATAAAATTGCAAATGTAAATTCAGTTCATTCATAGGATCAATGAGCAAAACTCATGGCAAACCATTTGAGAATAATTGTAGTAGACTCCATGACAACATGGAAACAAACCACACAGTGTGATGGCAAGGGCAATGGGTTTAGAATGTGTAGATCTGTTATTAATTAGTCATATGACCTTAGATAACTTATTTCCCCTCTCTGGGCCTCAGTTTCTTCACCCATCAAATGAAGATGCTGACCACCTACAAGTTAACTTCTGTGCATATATGTTTGTATCTACCAATACGGGAATGTGCTGTTTCCTCTAATAGAATAGGGAAATAGGTTTCCCTTCGGGAAAGTAGGGACAGAGATTGTTTATTTTTTTATTTTTTGATTGTTTGAGCAAAATCCATACATGAACTATTTATTGAGATAATTGTATGATCTCTGTTGTTTTTGTTATTGATATGGTCAATCATAATGATAGTTTTCCTACTATTGAACAAGTCTTGCATTCATGGTATAAATCCCACCTGTTAATAGTATAGGATCTTTGTGATATATTGCTGTAATTTCCTTGTTAGTACTTAATTTTTTTTTTTGCATCAATACTCACTAAGGAAATTGGGCTATGGTTTTCTGTCTCTGACTTTGTTCTTCCTGATTTAGTTATCAGTCCATATTTATGTCATAAAAGGAATTTGGTAGGACCCTTTCTATACCTAGTTTTCCAAATGATTAATATAGTATTGGAATTAACTTTTTTAATGTTTTGTAGAATTCACTTTTGAATCTCACTACTCCTGGGAATTGTTTCTTAAACAACTTGTTTATGACTTGTTCTACCTCTTTTTTATTTTTTTATTTATTTAGTATTTTTAGTTTTCAGCATTGATTTCCCTAAGAGTTTGAATTACAAATTTTCTCCCCATTTCTACCCTCCCCCCCACTCCAAGATGGTATATATTCTGGTTGCCCCATTCTCCAGTCAGCCCTCCCTTCTGTCACCCCACTCCCCGCCCCCATCCCCTTTTCCCTTACTTTCTTGTAGGGCAAGATAGATTTCTATGCCCCATTGCCTGTATGTCTTATTTCCCAGTTGCATGCAAAAACACCTTTTTTTTTTTTCTGAACATCTGCTTTTAAAGCTTTGAGTTCCAAATTCTCTCCTGTCTTCCCTCCCCACCCACCCTCCCTAAGAAGGCAAGCAATTCAACATAGATCACACATGTATCATTATGTAAAACCCTTCTACAATACTCATGTTGTGAAAAACTAACTATACTTTGCTCCTTCCTATCCAGTCTCCCCTTATTCAATTTTCTCCCTTGACCTTGTCCTTTTTCAAAAGTGTTTGATTTTGATTACTTCCTCCCCCTATCTGCCCTCCCTTCTATCATCCCCCTTTTTTTATCCCCCTCCTCCTTCTTTCCTGTGGGGTAAGATACCCAACTGAGTGTGCATGTTATTCCTTCCTCAAGTCAAATTCAATGAGAGCAAGATTCACTCATTCACCCTCACCTGCCCCACTTCCCTTCCAATGCACTGCTTTTTCTTGCCACTTTTATGTGAGATGCTTTACCCCATTCTATCTCCCCCTTTCTTCCTCTCTCAATATATACCTCACTCATCCCTTAATTTGATTTTATGTTTTTAGATAACATCCCTTCATCTTCACCTCACCCTGTGTCCTGTCTATACATATGCATGTGTGTGTATACACACACACACACACACACACGCACATATGGATGTATGTATATATATGCGCATATGTATGTATGTGTATGTGTGTATGTATATATATATATATATATATATATATATATATACACGTGTGTGTGTGTGTGTGTGTGTATTCCCTTCAACTACCCTAATACTGAGGTCTCATGAATTATGCACATCATCTTTCCATGTAGGAATGTAAACAAAACAGTTCATCTTCAGTAAGTCCCTTATGATTTCTCTTTCTTGTTTACCTTTTCATGCTTCTCTTGATTCTTGTGTTTGAAAGTCAAATTTTCTATTCAGCTCTGGTCTTTTCACTGAGAAAACTTAAAAGTCCTCTATTTTATTGAAAATCCATATTTTGCCTTGGAGCATGATACTCAGTTTTGCTGGGTAGGTGATTCTTGGTTTTAATCCTAGCTCCATTGACTTCCAAAATGTCATATTCCAAGCCATTCAATCCCTTAATGTAGAAGCTGCTAGATCTGGTGTTATCCTGATTGTGTTTCCACAATACTCAAATTGTTTCTTTCTGGCTGCTTGCAATATTTTCTCCTTGATCTGGGAGCTCTGGAATTTGGTGACAATATTCCTAGGACTTTTCTTTTTGGGGATCTTTTTCAGGAGGCAATCTGTGGCTTCTTCAAATTTCTATTTTACCTTCTGGTTCTAGAATATCAGGGCAGTTCCCCTTGATAATTTCTTGAAAGATGATATCTAGGCTCTTTTTTTGATCATGGCTTTAAGGTAGTCCAATAAGTTTTAAATTATCTCTCCTGGATCTATTTTTCAGGTCCGTGGTTTTTCCAATGAGATATTTGACATTGTCTTCCATTTTTTCATTCCTTTGCATCTGTTCTGTTTTATAATATCTTGGTTTCTCATAAAGTCACTAGCTTCCACTTGCTCCTATCTAGTTTTTAAGGTAGTATTTTCTTCAGTGGTCTTTTGGACCTCCTTTTCCATTTGGCTAATTCTGCTTTTCAAGGCATTCTTCTCCTCATTGTCTTTTTGGAGCTCTTTCGCCATTTGAGTTAGTCTATTTTTTAAAGTGTTATTTTCTTCAGTATTTTTTGGGTCTCCTTTAGCAAGTCATTGACTTGTTTCTCATGGTTTTCTCACATCACTCTCATTTCTCTTCCTAATTTTTCCTCTACTTCTCTTACTTGCTTTTCCAAATTCTTTTTGAGCTCTTCCATGGCCTGAGACCAATTCATATTTTTTTAGAGGCTTTTGATGTAGGCTCTTTGACTTTGTTGACTTCTTCTGGCTGTATATTGTGGTCTTCTTTGTTACCAAAAAAAGATTCCAAAGTCTGAGTCTGAATCTGCATCCATTTTTGCTGCCTGTTCATGTTCCCAGCCAACTACTTGACCCTTGAGCTTTTTGTGGGGGTATGACTGCTTGCAGAGTAGAAAGTACTTTGTCCCAGGCTCGAGGGGCTGAGCTGCTATCTTCAGAACTACTTCTACACAGCAAGCTCTGCCACACCAGCCCTCCTTCTCCCCCAAGAACCTCCAACCAGGATCGCAGCCCAGATCCAGGCAGGCTCTACAATCCTGCTCTAATCCGCCCCTTAATTCTTCCCACCAGGTAGACCTGGGGCTGGAAGCAACTGCAGCTGTAGCTCTGGAAGCAGCCTCAGAGCTGCACCACCTCTGCCACCCCCAGAGCAGTGGCTGAATGCGAACTCCTTTCACTCTGTCCCCCGCAATTTTTCCCACTAACCTTCTCTGTTGTCTTTGGTGTTTGTGGGTTGAGAAGTCTTGTAACTGCCACAGCTCATTGATTCAGGGTGCTATGCCTGTTCTGCCTGGTTCCTGGTCTGGTTGGTCCTAGCGTGGCCCATGCTGGGCTCTGTTGGGCTCTGCTCGCAGCTCCATGCAATAGACCTTCCCAGTGATCGTCCAGGCTGTCCTGGCCTGGAGCCCTGCTTCCTTTTGCTATTTTGTGGGTTCTGTAGCTCTAGAATTTGTTCAGAGTCATTTTTTATAGGTGTTTGGAGGGACCTGGGGGGGGAACTTAAGCAAGTACCTGCTTTCCAGCCACCATCTTGGCTCCACCCCACCCTTGTTCTATTTCTTTTTCTAAGATAGGGTTATTAAATACAATATTTCCCCTTCTGTCAATCTGGACAATTCGTATTTTTGTAAATCTTCATCTATTTCCCTGAGATTATTAGACTTATTGGCATATAATTGGGTAAAATAGCTCTCAATGATTGCTTTAATTTTATTTTATTGCTTGTGAATTCATTCTTTTCATTTTTTATACTGGCAATTTGGTTTTCTTCCTTATTTTTAATCATATTGACCAATGGTTTATCTCTTTTATTGTTTTCTTTTTCATAAAACCAGCTCCTAGTTTTATTTGTGAGGTACAATGATTTTCTTACTTTCAATTTTATTAATCCCTCCTTTGATTTTCAGGATTTCCAACCTGGTATTTGTTGATTTTTAACTTTTTTTTAGTTTTTTTTAATTGTATATCCAATTCATTGATCTGTTCTTTCTCTATTTTATTGATGTAAATATTTAGAGAGGTAAATTGCACCCCCCCCATACTGCTTTGGCTATATCCTATACATTTCAGTAAATTATCTCATTGTTTTCATTCTCTTTAATGAAATTATTGGTAGTTTCTATGATTTGTTCTTTGACCCAAATACTTAACAAATTCATTTATTAAATAGCTAGGCTGAAAAATTTAAATAACTCACAAAACTCTTGTGAGCTTCACTGGGGCACCAAAGTACCCAAATTGGGAACTGAGGCTTTAAGGTATCCCACAGTTTTGGAATGTCATGTTACTGGCATTATTACATTTAATATAGGATATGGAGGTAAGTTTTCTAATAGATTTTGGCTTTGTCTTATCTCTAGTAGTCTATTGCTATTTATGGTTTGTAAGGGTATTAGATATTGAGGACCTATTTTTGTATATTTGTGCATTTATGCATGTTTATATAAGTAAAGTAAATGAACTTGGCCCAAGCCTGCAGTAGACAATTGATTAGCAACTTGTACATAGATTGCAGCAGTGTCCTTTCTTAATTACCTAGACAAATGGGAAATACTGAGAGTTCAAAACCAGGAAGGAGTAGAGAGAACTTGGTGTTTGGAGTTGGAAGCCTGCTATTTGAGAGGTAGTAGGCCTCAGGACTGAGGCCTACTTCACTGAGGTCTAGTGAACTCAACAGATCAATGTACCCAGACAAGACAGCTTACCCAGTAAGTAGCAGCTTGGGTACATCATGAGAAGACATTAGAGGTCTTGCAGCATCAAAGGAATTTGCACAGCTAGGTGACACAGTGGATAGAGTGCTGGGCCTGAGGTGAGGAAGACTTATTTTCTTGAGTTCAGATCCAGGCTCAGACAACAGTTGTGTGACCCTGGGCAAATCACTTCACCCTGTTTGCCTCAGTTTCTTCATCTGTAAAATGAGCTGGAGAAGGAAATGACAAACCACTCCAGTATCTTTGCCAAGAAAAACCCAAAGGGGTCATGAAGAATTGTACATGAGTGAAGCATGACTTAACAACCACAAATCAGAGGAACAAGTGCTCATCTACAAATGTCCCCCATATGTGACCCCCATAATATGGAAACTCTGGACTTGATCACTTTCCTTGTTGATGGTTATGTATGTTGCTTTGTGGGAGAATACTCTCTAAATTCTGGAGAGAGAGGAGGAGGATATTGACTTTTGTAAAGATTCTTAAGATGGTGCATTATGAAACATCTATGCATTGAAATAAATTATCAGAGAACAGCTCAGAGTACAACCCAAAAAACTTGTGTTCACAAGATGGGTTCCCCAGAGAGAATGTTTGTCTGACAATCTAAAGGTAAATATATCTGTAGGGGCATGTGTGTTATAATTTTAAAGTGCAAACCCAGAGTACCTTGAAATTTGGGAAGATCTTTGGGGGAACCAACCAGTGAATATGAGTTTGGAGAGCACTCTGCAAGATTTAACATAAAAATTTATTGATTCAATTTTAAAAAATATTTTCAATATTTAAGAGATTTTTATTTTGTTATGATTTAGGTCTGCATGATTTGTTCATAAGATCTTGATAATTTTTATTATTTTATAATCTCTAAATGATGTTTGATATTTATGCCTATCTACAATCATTTAATACTAAAAACTAACATATATATATACATATATATATATATATACACATACATATATATATAGATATATAGTACTTTAACATCATTATCTCATTCATTTGTTTTATTCATTCTTTTTTACCCCAACACTTGATCCATTGTTTTGGTCAAGTTGTAATGTGATGCTGAAAAATAAGTATTGTTTTTAAAATTCCCATTCAAAAACCTAAATCAATTTGTCTTCCTGTGCTTCTCTATATGCATCATGTTTATCCTTTCTTATAGAATACTAAGATATCATTATCTTCATATACCACAATTTATTTAACTATTCCCCAGTAAAGGTATCTACTTTACTACTACAAAAAGTACTACTATAAATATTTTGGTATATGTAGGTCTTTGTTGTGTCATTTGGGGTAGATACTCAGAAGTAGAATCTTTGGGTAAAATGTTATAGACATTTTATTCTATTTATGTGACTAATTCTAGTTCAATTGCAGAACTATTATACCAAATCATAGCTCTGCCTCACAATACAATGGTGATCATGTCTTTCCAAAACCGTTATAATGTTGACTATTTCCATCTTTGCCAATTTGCTGAGATTTGAATCATTCTTTGATATAGTTATTAATAGTTTGAAATTGTTTTGAGAAATGTTTATTCATATCCTTTGGCTATTTATTTGTTTGGCAATATTACAGTTTCTATGATGACTTGCAGCATTATGGAGTTTTACTGTTTGGGAGTTTGTTTTCCTTGGCAATATCTATTTTTACTATTATCTGAAAAAATGATTGAAGACATGCTTTATGATTCAGAAGCATAATAAATGTTATTCTATCCTCTACTTAAATTTTGAATATTTTTTAAAAATTTTAAGTGTGTTTTTGTATATATAAAAATTGAGGGTTCTATTTTCTATTCCTTTGTGAATTTTTTTGTTTATTTTATTTTATGGAACAGTTTAGATGATTCCAGATTTTAACTGGTAAACTTAATTTTTATTCAAACAAATGCTGTTACAATTTTTTTTTAAATTATCAGCAGGTACCTAGAGTTTTGTTGTTGCTGTTTGAAATACTATGATTTCACTTATCCTTCAGGAGAGCCACTTCCTCAAATGGCCTTTACCTGTGGTATCCTAATTCCTTTCTTTTCATTGAAGGTCTCCTTCCCTGCTCTAGGATATTTCTGTCTTATTGTTTTTCACGGGATTTGTCCATAGCTGTTCTCTTTCTGCTCCCTCAACAATAACAATTCTCTTCCCTCAGACAAGGTTGGACTTTTAAGGGACAGTCTTTTCTATTACTTTCAGAATGTAAACCTAAGATTGAGTCAAAACAAACCCTTTTCCCATTGCATGGATGTGTTTACATTTATTTTTTTTTCTTTGCTCAGTTTACATTTCAAAGGTCTTACTCAGTTCTGGTTTACTTTGAATTATTTGAAGTCTGTGATTCCTTAATAGACTCTTGGTACAACTGTGACATGGTTAGGATATTCTGGAAAACAATTTAAAACAAGAGAAAAGTTTCTAAATTATTCTTTTTTTTTTTTACTCAGAGATCTTACTATAAGGTTCACAACACAAGGACCTCAATGGCAGGGGAAAATGCCATGTATGCTAAATTATCCTTAGTGATAATTTGTGTAGTAATCAAATATTAAGAACAAATTATTCTTCATTTGCCACCAACTGCCATCATCATCATCGCCATCACCATCATCACCATCCCCCACACAGGATAAACTTATCACCAGAGAATCTCAGCACCAGGAAACCTATCACCATAAAGGTCGCTACAGCTTTGCTACTATCACCTCCTCAGTACCTTCAGTTGCTTCTGCCTGATTGAAAAGCTGGAGCAAAAATCTCTTCCCATAGTCGCCTTTTATAAAGGGCTCAAAATGTCAGCTATCTTTTTATTTGCTAACAGCAAGGCAGCTCACTTATAACTTTATCATCATCTTCAACATGCCTCCTCTCTTAGTACCCTCTGACACTCCCTTTCATTCCCGTTTTTTTCATTTTTCTTTTAACTATTGTCTTCTCCTCATTAGATTGTGAATTGCTTGAGGGCAAAGACGGTCTTTCTTTTTATTATTTGCATCACTAGCATTTGGCACAGTGCCTAACACATAGCAACCATTTAATAAATGTCATTATTGTAATCACATGTTCCCATCAATTGTGGTATGACTGAATCATCTGTAACTCATGAAAGATGTGGAATTGAATCATTCTATAAGGGATGATGAATATAAGAATTAGAGAAACATAAAAAGACCTGGGTGGACAGAAGTATAAAGAGCAGGAAGAGGAAAACAACATAAACAATGATGGCAATACAATGTGAAAACAACACTAAAACACAGTAGAATTCAGAGCAAATGCAATGATCGATCTTGGTTCCAGGTGAGTGATACAGGAACATATCCTTCACTGTTGAGGAGCAATAGATTATTGTTGTAAAATTGTATATACTCTAGGTTGTGTTTGCCAAATCAGATGGTTTTGCTTATTTATTTTTTTTTCTTATAAGAGAGGACACTGAATAGAGGCATTGGAAAGTTACAGTTCTGTCCCAATTGGTATGAATAACAAATCCCCTGAAGTGGTCAAATTATTTAAATTCACACTGAATAATTCAACTGGAATGGAACCAGTTACTATATTTTATATAAATATATTTCTGCATAGTATGAATTCAAATATATGTCACTATTTTAGGAGATTCATTATTTGAATTAATAGGGACCTAGCTGTAAAATGTTATCAGTGAAAATTTTGCTTTCTTAAAAAAAAAAAAAGAAAAGAAAGTCAAAGAATCAATGTATGAGAGTGGAAAAAAATGCTGAATCTTGATTCAGTTAACTGTGACTTGAATCACAGCTGTACCGCTGTATGACCTTAACAAATCATGTAATCCCTTGCCTCAGTTTCCTCATCTATAAAATGAGGTGGTTTGACTCAATTGCCTCCCAGGTCCTTTCCAGTCCTAAAACTGTGAATGAAATTATTTTCTTTAAATCACATCTATTTTAGGTAATGATGTAACTAGAGCCTTTAGGGTGTGGATGTGAACTGATATGTTTGAAGTAACAAAAATTCATAAGATATTAAGGATCCTGAACCATTATGAAGTTAATAAAACTCAAGAAAATGAATATGTTCTTTGTATCATAGAGTACTGGATTTAAAGACAGCAAGACATATTTAAATCCTCCTTCTGCCACTTACTATAGTTGTGTTAATATGAACATATTTCTAAACCTCACATGGTCTCATTTTAGTCATCTGTAAAATGGAAATGATAGAACCTTTGGTATCTGCCTTTCAAGGCTGTTTTGTAGCTAATGTGATAGCAATGTGAACTTTGCAAACTTTAAAACATTTATGAATTATTATTATAATTATTGAAATTCTAAAAATAATTTTTAAACATTTTCTCATTTAAGCAACATAATCACCCTTTGAAGTAGCTACTAGAGGCATTATTTTTCCCTATTTTATAGCTAAGGTAATTGAGGCTCACCAGGTTTAAGTGATTTGCCCATAGTCATTCAGACAGGAAGGGTCAAAGGCTAGGTCAAAATCTAAATCTTCTTGCCCCCAAGTTTGCCAATCCATCACTCCACTCTGCTATTACGCTGATTGTAAGTGTTCATTGAAAATGTTGGACTGTCTTATAACTGAGTCAAAGTTGAAGGCCCTTTACTGGCATAAAAGCCTCCATGGTCAGACAAAGCAGTGAATTCATTGTTGATCATTAAATGCAAAAAGCAGTGGCGCAGATACTATCAATTTAATCATAAAATTTGGGAAGTTGAGGTTAAAGTTAGTTGGGAGTAGAGTCAAGGTTATTTAGAATACTGACTAGCCCTAAGAACTTCCTAAATATTATCAGCATTGAAAGATTTTTGTTCCACATGGGGCCTCGGGATAAGGATTGAACCTGGGACTCCACTGGCATATGGAACTCTCAGGTGAGAAAAGTCCTTCTAACAGTGCAGGTAAGCCCCATCTCTGTAATTGACTATTATCCATAGGAAGATTTTTAAGGGTTTTTTTTTGAGCACTGAGAGGTTACATGACTTGTCCTAAGGTAAAACTACTCGTTTCCAGGCCAGCTCTATAGCTACTACAAAACATTTTTTCTATTCGAAATGCCTAATATAAAGAAAATTTCCTTTCTTAATTCTGCCTGTTTGTAACCCACATGTGTACGAATTCAAACTGACAGTAATTCTTTTCTGAAGATCAAGGGATCCAGTTACTGGATTTCTAACATTTTCAGTAGCCAGAGATGAGTTGCTTTCAATCATATCAGCATTCACCAGCATTTCTAACTTGAACCCAGTAAAAAAGAAATGGGGAAAAATATTTTTAGGGTAGTAGATATATGAACCTGGGAAAGAAGGACTTTTTTTATAAAAAGAAACTCTTGGTTCACTATTTTTGCAAGTAACAAACATACATATGTACATATATGTATATATAATCATACTTATAATATATGCATTATACATGTATATGTGTGTATATATGTATAAGAAGTTTTTCCAAGCACTATTATCATGTCTCTTGCCAAAATATCTCCGTACTCTTTGTAAAGTTAGTGGTATATTTTTCTCTTTTTGTCTACCCAGGTGGCTTCTAAGGATAGAAAATGTGTTTACTGGCATCATTTCCTAGAATTTTTTTTGGAATCACTATTTATCATTTAGTAAGTGTTTTGTCTGTGCTTTGTCTGTTCACTGGCACTGACCAGGCTTTTCCTGCTAAAGATCAAGGCGTCTTGCCACTGGATGCAGTTGACATCAGTCGGTGAATGTCCTGCCAACTCTTCCTGTCCACCAGAGGCCTGGGGGGGGGGGGGGAACGATTTTAGATTATAAAAAAAAGAGACAATCTGGTTTTGACACACTCAATTATTGCCAAATGCTATTTTACCATAAGGATTTTAACCACAGGCCCTGAACATAAATGCAAGGGTCTAGGCTCATTAGCAGGGGTTTCTGTAGCATGTTTCAGTAAGTCCAATGGGCACTTATAAGTGTTTATGTGGGTTTCCAGGCAAAGAGATTTGATCCACCCCCTAATTTCTGATTTTCCACTTTCCCAGCAGAACGATTTACTCTCATTATCCATTAACCTGGTAAAGTGGTTCTGTTAGCCCTAATTTATCAGTATACCATGTTTTATTCATTATCATTAGAACGGGCTTATGTTTTGAACACCTAAAATAATACTGGTAGAGATTTAGGGTTTCTTTCTCTTTTTTTGGTACATGTGACTTTCAACTCATGTAGGTTACAAAGCTACTTATTATTTCTTGGCTTTCTTCACATTATAAAATTGCTTGTGGTTGAGAGACACCATGGCATTGAGTATAGACCTCCAGTTAGGAAACTCTGGATTCAGGTCTGACCTCTGACACTTAAGAGCTCTTTCACCACCTATAAAATGTCTAATATTTCTGAACCTCAGTTTCCGTGGCTTTAAAATGACAATAATAATAACCAGAGGGCCTACCTTACAAAGGTATTGCAAGGTTCAAATGAGACAATATCTTTAAAAAGTTTTTCAGAACCTAAAATATTACATAGATATTAGTAATCATTATTGTAGTTTATACTTTTAAATTATATCTAGATAGATTTTTCTTTTAAAAAATTTTTTCAAGTCTTTAAAAACATCTCCTTACTACCATTAATATCCTTTGTGTTTTCCTCCAAAATGTTCACCACCTTCGGATTACATTTCCAACTCTGATAGTCTCCACTCCTTCCCACAGAATTTTTTACAAACTGTTTTCTTTGTTTTTTTTTTATTGAATTCCATCCTTTCTCACCCCCAATTCTTAAGGTAGCAATCAATCTAGCAAAGTATTACCTATTTACAAGAAACAAAAAGAAAATGAGTAAAAGTTGAAGAGATAAAGTATGTTGTAATGAGTCCCAATAATCAACAAAATGTCATTAAGAGCCCACTCCAAATAAGGCACAACAGTAGGTGGTGGAGATACAAGACAAAAAATGAAATAATTCTTGCTCTTGAGGAACTTACATTCCATTGAAGGAGACTACACAATAGAAAGTATGTAGAGAATAAATCCATGGTACCATGGAAGGGAACAGGGAGAGTCTTGCAGTTGGAGACATCGGAAAATCCTACCTTGTTAGAGTCACTAATCTTCTCTATGACTTCTTAGTACCGCACGAAAAATATGCAACAGCCATTTTTCCAGAGTGAAGATGGGCAAATGTAGTGGTAAATGCCTTTGATCCTTCCTTCCAAAGAGACTGAGGCTGGTGGATTGCTCAAGTCTAAGAGTTCTCAGATAGAGTATGGAGAAACCGATTGCATGGCTTGACAAAGTCTGGCATCAATATGATAAATGACTGGGGAAAAGAGGACCAGTAAGCTGCCTAGGGAGGAGTAAGCATACCCAGGTTGGAACAACTTCTCTACCAATCAGTATTGGTGTGGGGTTGCAATATAGCCTAGGATAAATTGGGAGACCTAGACTTAAAAAAAATGAAAGAGCTATTTAGGTACCCTTGTAAAGTGGAAAGAGCTTTGGATTTGGAATCAGAAGTTCTGGGTTTGAACTCCAGCTCAAAAATTGATTACACATGTCACAAGGGCTAAGTCACTTAATTTCTCTGGAACATAGATTATTCATCTGTAGCATAATAATGATAATAATTTTGCTGTTGTTGTTCAGTTGTGTCTGACTCTCCATAACACCATTTGGAATTTTCTTGGCAAATATGATGGAGCAGTTTGCCATTTCCTTCTCAAGTTCATTTTAAAGATGAGGAAATTGAGGCAAACAGGGTTAAGCGACTGGCCCAAGGTTACATAGCTACAGTGTCTGAGGTCAGATGTGAACTCAGGAAGATGAGTCTTCCTGACTCTACACCCAGTGTAGAGTCTACACTGTACCACCTAGCTGTCCATAATATTAATAGCCACTAGCATTTGTATGTAACTTTAAGATTTACGAAGAACTGGATAAATATTACATCATTTTATCTTCACAACAACCCTGGAAGGTAAGTGCTATTATTAGCTCCGTTTTACAGTTGAGGAAACTGAGGCAGGCAGAGGTTAAGTGATTTGCCCAGGCTCACTGCAATAAATGTCAGATGAGATTTGACCTTAGGTCTTCTAGACTCTGTGTCTATAACTCTCCATTACTGCACCACCTCGCTATGCCTTAAATGACAAGTTTGGACAAGAAGATCTCTAATTCCCCTCCCAGCTCCATCAAAGGTCTTATGATCTATTCTTTAGCCACCCCCAAGGAATACATTCAGCCAAAAGCTGAAAAAGGACTGACTAGATTCAATGATGAAATTGAGTTGACCTCTTCAGGGAAGAGAGAAGGGCAGTTATCATCTCTACAAGAGTACCATCTTAGCCCAGCACTAAGGAAAACTCCACAAGAGAGAAAGGGACTTTCAATCAGGAGTTCTGGAATGACTCTTAGTTTACAGGAGCTATCCTAAGCTTGAGTCCACTCTCCCTAGGAACCTAGCACGGACAAAGGAAAAATATGCCCCTGGTTTGGGGGGGGGGAATATTTCCTTAATATGCCAAATTAAAGTTACATCAGTTTAGAAAACACACCTTTTTTAAAAAACATAATATAATTAACAGCTAGTAAATGAAAAGGGGGCTTGTGAAAAAAAAGTACTAGACAACTCAGACCCTTCAAAACTACCCTTAGAACCCTGAGGGGAGAAATAGTCAACTGCCCTCTGGGCACCCGTGAATTGGCAGGTGAGCTGGAGCAGTAGCCACAATTTAATCCATACCTCTGAAATTAAATAAAATTAACTCTCAATCAATTGTTCTAAGGCATGGAAAGTAGGATCAAAGGTATCAGACATTGGGTAGTGACACTCCTGAGTGGGCCTGAACAAGATTAAAAAATAAAATAAAATAATTAAAATATATTTGGTATCTACATCTCTCTAACTCTGTCAGTCTTTCTTTGTCTATCTCTGTCTCTCTCTGTCTCCCTCTCTTCTCTTAGTCTCTCTCTCTCCCTCTCTTTCTCTATTTGTGAATCACTTCATTTGTTTTATTTCACAACATCCCAGTAAGGTAGGTGCTACTATGAATGTATTTTATAGTTGAACAAACTGAGACACAAGAGGTCGAGTGATTTTCCCAGGGTCACAGAGTGAGTGAATGTCTGAGGCAGGATTTCAACTCAGATCTTCCTAACTACCAGTCCAGCTATCTATTCATTATATTATGGTGCCTTATGAATCTAAATATCTCAAAATTCCATTTTGGAATTTATAATGGAAATAACTTTATGGCACAACATAAATTATACTGGATTAGGGTTAGAGGATCTGGATTTGAAATTTAACTCAGCTATGCTACCTATGTGACTGACCAGTTCTCTTACCCCTTTGGACCTCAATTTCCTCATATGTAAAATGAGCTGGTTGGACTCCATGATCTCTAAGATCTCTTCCAGCTCTAACTTTATATCCATTTTTCCAACCCAAACTTCATATTTATGTCCAAATTAGACCCCATCAATTTGGATTTGAAATTTATTATTAAAAAAGAATGGGAATATTTTGGAGCTAGAGGAAAATGGATCAAGTTCGAAATGAAATTAAATTGAGATAGGCTTCAAAGGTCAAAATAATGCAATCATGGGAAATATTCAATTATCTATTGTGTGCTGAGGCCCTCAAGGGACTCAGCAAAGAAAAATATTTCTACCCCTAACACTCAACTCCCAATCCTCCTCTCCAATTGCTAATGCCTTCCATCTGAAATTGCCTTCCATCTACTCTATATAGATCTTGTATATACATAGTTGTTTAAATGTTTTCTCCCCTATTAGAAAATGAGTTCCTTGAGCTTCTCCCCCCCCCCCACTTTGTTTGAGCACTGAGCACTTCTTTCAGTGGTGGACACAAAAGAAACACTAATATATTCATATTGACTGACTGACAAGACATTGGCGAAATAGAACACACCTTTTTACCCTACTTTCACATATCACTCCTCTTTAGCACAAAGGAAGGCAAAATGTCAGATGCCTATGCCAGATGAACAAACTCAGAGTTCACTTACAGATGACATACAAACAAGGACTGTGAGCACAGAATGATCTCAAGGTGGGAAAGTAGTGACCTGAACTGTGATGATGCCGCAGCATCGGAGGGTTGCAGCTGCCTTTTCAATGCATTCCCTCACCTTTAGAAGTTCAGAATTTTGAAAATCTAACATTCCAATAATAGATTTTATTATCACATTCCCACGTTTAACTCTATCCTGAATGTGACATTCCCTTTCAAAGTGTCAATCAAAAAGCCAATGTTGCATTAACTTCTAACTTTTCCTGCACTTAAAATGCAAAAAGCTTCATCCTCTATGAACTAATGTGCTTTTTTGCTTTTCTGGTTAAATTAGAAATCAATCCAAAATTCCATCATTTTCTTTTCAAAATTGGAATAGTCTCCATTGGGATCGCCCTATCCTAGAACAAGTGGCTTGATCTTTCCATCTTTTTTGTTAAACGCTTTATTGATGTTTTTTTGTCTTTCCATCAGTTGTTTTGGAAAAGGAATCACTCCCTTGCCCAGAATGAGCCCCAGCTTTTGGCAAAGAGAGACAATCAAGCCAAAACATCTAAAACAATGACTACATTTGACATCATATCCATCATTCTGTTTTGACAGTTCTGGTATTGCTACCATTTCATCAGAAGTCCAGAAGTCCTCCAGGAACTTCACTGATTTTTCAGTAATTCAGACTTGTTTCCTTTTATTGATCCTTTTATTTGTACATCTGTATGTATCATATATATATATATATACATATATATATATATATATATATATATATATATAGAGAGAGAGAGAGAGAGAGAGAGAGAGAGAGAGAGAGAGAGACAGACAGAGAGAGACAGAGAGAGAGAGGGAGAGAGAGTTCTTTTTGGCTCTTGCTCTCTTCACTCTGCATTCATTAATACTCTATGTTTCTCTTAAATCTGCATGTTTATAACTTCTTATTGCACAGTTATATTTCATTGTATTCCTAGGGAACAGAAGTTAATTTGGAGTTCCACAACATTTTTTAAATTTTACTATTTTGATAGACATATCTCAATATAATTGGTTTCCTTTATAATCCACTGTATTTTATGCATTTAAAAATGTAATTCTGAGAAGGGTCTGTAAGTTTCACCAGACTGTCAAAGGGTTCCATGATGCAATAAGGGACAAAAACCTTTGATACAGATATATAATATACCTGCAAAATGCATTATATAAACTCTGTGTGTGTGTTTGTGTGTGTGTGTGTGTTTTCAAGGATCATCACCTATTGAGAGCTTTGACTCTCCCTTTTTCCAAACTGCTGCTGCTTTCCTAATCACTTTGCATTTATTTGTAAACATTCCACATTCTCTTAGGGGTAAACATATCATATCATCATATCCTCCCAACAGGATATAAGTTCCTTCAGGACAAGAGCTTTCTCATTTTTGTGAAACAGTGCAGTGGATAGAACACTAGACTTGGAATAAGGAAGACCTGAATTCAAATCTAACCTCAGACATTTCCTAGCTGGGTGACCCTAAGCAAGTCCCCTAATATCTCTTTGCCTTAGTTTCCCCATCTGTAGAATGGGAATAATAGTAGCACTTATCTTACAGGTCGTGAAGAGCAAATGAAATAGTATATGTAATGTGTGCTTCGTGAACCTTAAAGCGCTATCTAAATGACAGGTATTATTGTGATTGTTGTCTTTGTTCTTGACACTATGCCTGACTCACCAGAGATGTTTAATAAATTCTTGCTGATTGATTTATACACTATCATTTCCTTCATCCACTTGCAAGGCAAAGATATTCAGTTTATTTCCAGTTCTTTGCTTCCACAAGAGTGGTATGATCAATAGTTTAATATGCAGGAGACCTTTGTTTCAATCTTTGAATTCCCAACAGTTATGGAATCACCGAATTAAAGGGCATAGACAGCTTAGTCACTCACCCTGTACAATTCCAAATTAACTTCCCAAATGATTTTTAGCAATTCACAGCCCCGTGAAGTCACGTATTAACTTTGTTAATATCACACCCTTGGTGTTTTACATCTGTACCAATTTTTCTAGGACTTTCTTTGTTGTTGTACTCTTTCTGGGATTATTCCCCCTCAACTTGTGTCACATAGGCAAGTTGGGTCAGGGTGGGTGGATAGTAATAGTAGAAGGGGCTACTATTACTCTCAGAGTTCCAGGGAGTTACCCTGAGGGGGCCAAGTTTCTGGTATTGACATTCATGTGCTTTTCATTGCATATGTGAATTTTGTTTGTGATATTTAATGTGGTATTTCATGCAGATATGTTCTTATATTACACTGTCTCTTCTTACTTCATTGCCTTTGTTTTATCAATGTAACATCTTTTTGATGTTATGAAGTCAAAATTATTTTGCCTTTTATAGTCTCTTCTACTTCTTTTTATTTTTAAGGAAACTCCTCCTAACTATGGTTCGAAAAGGAGTCTCTTTTTGTTTTGTTTTTCTATTTAAAAAAATTGCATGGTCTTTTTTAATTTGGGTCTCACATCCATTTTGAGGATTCATGGATATTGACTGGAAGTGGGAGGGAAAGAACAGTTCTTCCTTTAATCAAACACCTAGCTACTGTTTTTCATTGTTTCTTACCTAGTCTGTTCCACTGATCTACTTTATTCATTTTTAATAGTACCAAATAATTTTTATGACTATTGATTTTAATATAATTTATGGTCTGGTGTTAGTATATACCTCTCATTCATGTTTTCTCAAAATTTTTCTTCAGTTTCTAAAACTATTTGTCCAAATCAAAAGGATTCTGTTTCTGGTTTTGGTTTGTTTGTTTTTGGTCTGGCTGTATAAAGTGTATCTCCCCTCCCAGGTGATTTGCTTCGTATGACAGTAATTCTATTAATTAATTTATGTAACAAGGTCAGTTTTTATTATTGTGGCATGGTCTAACCATAAGTAGTAATTAGATGTTTAATTATTTGTCTTCACTCATTTCTGTAAGGAATGTTTTATTGTTATATTTTAAATTTTCATCTTGATGAAGCCTTTGTAAAATAACTACTGGTTATTTATATAGTTTGATCTTATTTTGAATGGAATTCCACTCATTGTTTCTTGC
Organism: Trichosurus vulpecula; assembly: GCF_011100635.1. Lineage (NCBI taxonomy): Eukaryota > Metazoa > Chordata > Mammalia > Diprotodontia > Phalangeridae > Trichosurus > Trichosurus vulpecula. The sequence continues at coordinate 48,801,916 of NC_050576.1, forward strand.
CTTTTTTGGGGAATATATAGAAATGCTGATGATTATCTGAATTCATTATGCATACTGCTGCCTTGTTGAAGTATCTAATTATCTCAATTAGTTTCCTCACTGATTTTCTGTCATTTTCAAAGTATACCATCATATCACCTGCAAAAAGGAATAATGTTATTTCTTCTCTGCCTATGCTTATACCTTTAATGTCTTATATCTTATTTCTATGCTAGCATCTCCAGAGCTATGCTAAAAATCGTAGGGAGAGGGAAATATCCTTTTTTTATATTAGAAGTAGAAGGAGCCTTGAGGGCATCTTGCTCTACCCCCCTATTTTTGAAAGTTAGAAAGGTCTAGAAATCTTTAGATATGTCAAAGGTCACAGATGTAGCTAATAGGAGAGTCAGGACAAAGTCAAAGTCTTCTGAATCTCAAATCGGTGTCCTTTCCAACTTGCCAAGACTGAGTGATCAAGTCTATATTACTTGAGATTTTTGAAGCTTCTGGTCCTCAAAATGTTTTTACAGAGTCTCCCCCTCTCCAGTTTTCCATACCCTTACCTGCCAGACTGATATTCCAAAGCACAGGTCTTCTATATCACTCTCTTGTCTACTAATCTCAGTGACACCATATTTCCTCTGAGATAAAATACAAAACCACACAATCACAGAATGTGAGAGTTGAAAGGGACTTCCAAGTGGCCATCTTGTCTAATCACTGCTTGAAAGAAATTCCCACTGCAACATGCAAATGGTACATATCACCCTTCTTTGAAGACTTCCAAGGAAGGACTAACCACCTCTCAGAGCACCACATTATACTTTATAGTGGCTCTACTTGTTAGGAAGTTGTTGAGGTTGTTGTTGTGGTTTTTGTTGTTATTTTCCCACTTGGCCTCAAACCTGTTTGCCTTTTTTCAGACTCCACCCCATTGTTCAAGGTTATTCCATCTGTGGTGAAACAGAACAAGTTTAATCTCTACTCTATATAACAAGCCTTGAAATAATTTTATTATGTCCACTCTGAGTTTTCTATTCTCCAGGCTAAACCTTCCCAGTGTGTTCAACCAAACTTCATGTGACAAATTCCTACCAGGAACATAGTAAGCACTTATAAATTTGACTCCTCTGTTTGTGCCTTAGAGGCCTTCATAGCATGTCTTCCACCTAAATCGGTGGCCATATAGTGCTACTTTTACTTAAAGCATATGTAACAAGTGGCCAAACTTTATCCTCATAAAATATCGGATGCAACATCTGTAGTAATTTATTGAGGAAATGATCATTACTTTGATGAAAACTAGATAATATGACTCAGGTTATATAGCTAATTGTAGATTTCATATATTGGAATGCCCTAAAGGATGAATACTTTTTTCATGCCTGGTTTGTTTATGTAAAGACTTGGCAGTGGTGGTGTCAAGAAGGGGTACAACTTCCTTACATTCAGAGCTGTTCTAAAGTGAAATGACCTACCTCAAAATTTTATGGGTTCCCCATCCTTTGAGGTCTTCAAGTAGAGGCTGGATGACCACTTGTTGCGTGTCTTATGAGGATTCCTTTGGTTTATTGGTTGGACTATGTGACCACTGAGTAAGGTCCCTTCAAATTCTCAAATTCTGTGACTCTGTAATATCCAGTGGGACTGGATCTACCCTTCTCATAGGCATTAAATAATATCACAGAGTGACTTTTTATAGTCTTTTACAAAAGACACAAGTGAGAAAGTAAAGTAAATTCCATTCTGCAGCTCAGAGAAAATAAAACTCCAATCAGGGTGTGTGTGGAGAAATAAAATCAAACCTCTCTGAAAGAGAATAAACCAACAGCAAGCAACCAAAGGAATCCCATAAATGAGAGAATTCTCCAGACACTGGAGGATGTGCAACTATTCCTCTGGGGATCACAGTTTAAAGGAATTAGGGTAAATATTGTGGATAAGAAAAGAATCAAGAAGGACAAGACAGTCAGGAATTCAGTGAGATTTGTCTTTGAACAGGAGCTGGTTTGTTATTATAATGAAATGAACCCCTGCTGGCACCTTTTCCGTGACTTGTTTCCAATCCCTTTGAGATTTCTACCCTTCAAAAGGAAGGATGTGGATTATTAGACTCTTAGTAGGGGGTACCAGGGAAATCTATGTTGCTCTAGGTCCAACCCAGCAGTTGCGGATTAAGACATGATTGAATGGATTGGCTAATGTCTGCCTCCTACTCTGAAGAGAACCTCAAAATTCTGACAGGATCACCCATATTGTAGTTTATTTTGTCTATTTCTTTTTCTATTTCCAATTCCAGTCTTTTTCTATTTTAAGTTCTTTGTTGTTGGTGGTGTTCTTATCATTGCTCCCTCCCACCCCCATATCCATCAACAATCTTGAATCCCAAAGGTGGATAGCTAATAGCCTGCACCTGCCAAAGTCTTCTCCAGACCAGGATTTTTCTATTCAGGAATAAAAATAAACAAACAAAGAAAACATTCCTTCACAATTTTTCGAATAAAAAAAGTCGGGATCTTCTTTCATTTAATCACTGTAGAACTGGAGTGGTTTGAATGAATCTTTTTCAGATAGCTTTAATTATCACAACCTATTTTGGAGAAAGAATGGTTTCCTCCATTTTATTTCTTTACTATGAAGTTTTCCCCCTAAAAAACTCACTTTGTAAATTAAAATACCAAAATTTGATAATTTATAGGTATAATTTGGCTGGGGACAAGAATAACATACACCCATGAATCTATGTATACTATATTATACTTATTTATTTTCTCTGGACCTGTAAATTCAACTCTAATAAGGAATTCTTTATACCTTTCCTACGACTTAGAGATTTGTAACTATGCAGTTACTCAGAGTTTAAGTGACTTGTCCAGGATCAACCAGTCGATATGTGTCAGAGGCAGAACTTGACAGGTGTCCTTAAATCTAGGCTAGCTTTCATTATGCCATAACTCTGATTTATTTATTTAAGAAAATGCATGTGTGTATATGTTATATCATAAACTATATCCACATATTTCAATATATTTTCATCAGGATTGGACTCTTTCCATCAACATAGATTATAACTTCTCTATATTTTGGAAGAAAATATTTGAGGGTTTCTGGGCCCCTGAAGCCATCATTCAGAGGCCAACTTATTAATGAACCCATGCACACTTCATCAGGTTGGCCCTTAGACAATAGATCCGAATTGTATCACACTTCTGATAACCAGAAATATAAGCTACACAGCTTGCCTATGGAAGATAAAAATCATAAATGCTTGGCAGATTCTTGTGACTGCCTAATGTTTGTCATACTTAGAATGTTACATTTCTTAGTTAAGCTAAGATGAAGCTGCAAGGGGAAAACATAACTCTGGAAATTGCAATACAAAGGAACATATGGATGCCTTTCATCATCAAAGAATCCAAATTTATAAAACAAATGAATTAATTTGTTGCTAATTGCTGTACAAGAATGGTTCTTCTCTTTAACAAAGGCAGGGTAAAAAGGGTAGGATGCATGGAGCCGTATCAACCAAAGATTAATCACAACGTAATGTGGTCAAACTGGCCTTCTCTCCATTCCTCACCCATGATAATTCACCTCCTTTTTCTCTGCCCTGGCTCTCCCTCAAAACTGGAATGTACTCCTTCCTAGATTCCATAGATTCCTTCTTCTCCTTCATGACACAGCTCAGGACCTATCTTCTACATGAAATCTTTACTGATGCCAAAAAATGGTTAGTGCCATTCCTCTCTATTACATTTAACGATTTCATATTTTTGGTATTTATTTGCTATATACTTGTATATGTGCTCATCGTGTCTCTCATTCAATGAAATTCTTTGTGAGTGGGGATTGTTGCAGTTTTTGTACTTGTATCGCCCGTGTCTGGCATATAAACAGTGCTTAATAACAACTTGCTGATTGATTGGTTGAAATGAAGGCAAAGTAATGCCAATGCTAAAAGGTAAGTCAACAAAAAATGTAATTCTAATTAGGAAAATATTTCACATCATAGACAATTATGCAGGAAGGTAGCAATCACTCAAAGCAAAACCTCCATGAGTTGTCGTGGTCACAAAAGAACCTTGCTCTGTGTTATTTGGTGCAGGGTTTCTCCCTGAGCAAGGATCTTGTGGAATAAAGGGCTAAGCAAGTCTTTTTCATCTGTAATTATGATCAATGCTGATAGGGAAGAAAAGAGATATTCCTTACCAATTCTTCCAATGGAGGACCAATTTCAGAGAATAGTGTCATTTATTAATTTATGTTAACCCTTTTATTATGCTTGGCTACTTTTTCTATAAAGGAGACTTTGGATCATGATTTGGCAAATTGAGGAAGAAGTCATCATTAATATTTATTTATAGTGCTTGTGATGGTATGACTTGTTATTTTTTAATTACCGTCCAGACTCTATACTTTATACTAGATTCCTTAAAGATTCAGATCTACATGATAAATGTTTTTCTTTGTAACATTTTCTTTTTAATGTTGTCAAGCATCTACTGGGTTTTTCCATAATTAGATTCTAAGAAATGGTTCCCACCTTCTGAGAGTGAAAAACCGGTTGACAGTCAATTCTCTTAAGCTATTCTAGATATTTTATCTTTGAAGTTCAAACATGTTCACTCATTCATTCCACAAACATTTATTAAGCATTTATTATATGCCAGACCCTGGGTTATTTAGTGATGATACAAAAACAACAACAACAAAGTCCTTCTCTCGGGAAGCATACATTCTCTTCAGGGTGGGGAATAACATAGGAACGTAGGTTTAGAGCTGGAAGAAACCTAAGAGGATAGCAAGTCCAACCCTCATTTTACAGATGATGAAATTGGGCCTCAGGAGTTTAAGTGATTTGCCCAAGATCAGAGAGGTAATCAGCAGCAGAGGCAGGATTGAACCAATGTCCACTGACTACAAATCCATTCTCTGTCCATTATACATCTCTACCTACTTACATAGGGAAGCTAGGTGGCACAGTGAATAGAGTGCCAGGCCTGGAGTAAGGAAAGCCTAAGTTCAGATCCAGTCTCAGACACTTACTAACTGTGTGGCCCTGGACAAGTCACTTAGCCTTGTTTGCCTCAGTTTCTCCTTCTATAAAATGAACTAGAGAAGAAAACAGCAAACCAATTCAGTATCTCTGCCAAGAAAATCCAAAACGGGGTCACAGAGAGTCAGACACAACTGACACAACTGAACACCACCTACTTACATGTATGCAAACAATTGAAAACAAAACAAAATTAGAAAAAGTATGCATACAATAATTTGTGGGGACAGAAGATAATAAGAACTAGATAGGCCTCATTACACCTAAGCTGAGCCTTGAAGGAACCTAAGCTTCTGTCAGTTTTGGCCTAATATATGGGATGCTTAATATGCCATGATTATTCACTTATCTGATTGAATCCATGACTTTGACTCAATTTGAGATTCAGCTGATGACATAGTTATGTCACTCACTTGGCCCGGTAGCCATATAAATTAAAATCAGACAGAAGAAAGACAGACCCCGAGGGAAACAGAGACAGAGAGACAGAGACATTGACAGAGACTGAGAAACAAAGACATAGACAGACACGCAGAAAGAGACAGACAAAGAGAGACATTTATCTTTGCATTTCAAAAAGATTTTGCATGTCTAAAAATACTCCATGAAGTACCCAGTGAAAACAGGTTTGCTTCCCTTCGACAAACCAACTAATGCCAAAAAATATAGTTTCAGTTTAAATTATTGGTTTTGTCTTTCTGTTGCTGAATCAGGCACTGCCATATATCCCATTCACCCTGGCCCCAGGGATTAACAAAGAAAATAAATCAATTTTTGCCCAGTTAAAGGCACACATGGGGGAAAACATAGTTTAAATCACTGGAGAAAAATACAGTTTAATGCCGAGTAGCATTTTATTCTAGCAAAAATAAGACATATCCATAAAAAAATAACGTTTGTTCCCAAGAAATTGGAGCACAGAGGAAGTAGCATAAAATACAGTAATATAATAGCATGAAAATCCATGTTTATTGAAACAGATACTGTGATTAATTGCATCAAAAAGGGCAATCCCAGAATTTCAGAGTCAGGAGAGACCTCGGAAGCCTTCCAGTGCTACCTGTTAAGGAGCAGGACTCTTCTTTGCTGAATTCATAGCAAGTGGTAATCCAGTTTCAAAGCATTCAAGGAGGAAGGACCCCCTATCACCCAAAGAGTCTCCACCCATTGCTCCTAATCCCTTGTTCTTCTTGGCCAAACAGAGCATGTCTAATTCTTCCACCACATGACAACCCTTCAAATACATGAAGGGGGTTATTAGGGCCCACCAATATTCCATTCTCCAGAATTTACATCCCTAATTCCTTCAGCTGATCCATGATTCCAAGGAATGAAGACCTTTCCTAGCCCTGGTTGTTCTCATCTGGCTGTTCTCCAGCTCACCAAACAGTGGTGCCCTCAACTAAACACAATATAAAAAATATAAAGAAACGAAACATAAAAGGAATATATTTCCTCTTTTAAAAATAATTTCTTATAAACCCAACATTCAACATTAACACAACTGTTGAAACAGGCTTTTAATTACATTTAAATAAATTAATTTTAAGGCACATAATATGTTAACAATATTGTAGTGCCTACCTCTACATTTCCTTGAGGAGTTTTGGTATATTCATTCCCCTTCGCTTTTCACCACTACTTTGGTCTTCTCCTTCTGCTTTTTTATTTGTTTATTCCCTTGCCTCATCTAAACATTTCCAGATTTCTGTATATTCTGTATATACATGAAAGTCCTAATCATATGATAGTCTTTAGCTGCACCAAAGCACCACAATTTCTTTAACCATTCCCCGATCATTAGATATTTAAACTCTTTTCATTTTACTGCAGTTACCAACAAAGCTTCAGTGGAAATCTTTAAACCGATAGTTATTTCTTTTTTTTCTATTTTTGTTGTTGCTATCGATAAGACAGGGCATATACCCAATGAGATGTTTCCTCTTTAAATGTTTTCCTACATTTCAATAGCTTGACTGATAGGTAGAACAAGATAGGGCAAATTAAAGATAGCCACTCTAACAAAGAGGCTAGGAGATGAGAGAAGGGGTGTCACAACCTCTTATAAGAGAAGAAGTACTCCTTAAATTAAAATGTTAACAAATGAGAAACTTGACTTGTCTTCAGAGAAATATACATTTGGCATTTCATTTACTGATTTTCGGAAAAGAAACCAGTGCATAAAGTAAGGTATACCTGCATTTACCCAAAAGTTCAGTAAAAGAAATTACTTGCTCATGGACCACTCATTTGTTGTTCTCATACCATAGAGGAAAATGTGAAAGTAACTCAATTGAGGGTCAATATTTGTCTCAGAACAATTAAAATGGAAAAAGTGCTAAAAAATTAATGGAAGAAACCTTCCTTATTTTAATTAAGGAAGACTTCAAAAATGACCTAGTCCTCACCAACAAAGAGAAATAAGCCATTTAGACCACGGAAGCATCTTTAATAATTATGCTATTTTACATAGTGCTGGTCTAAATAACTTTTTTTCTATAACATATACAATTTAAAAAATGATAAAATTGTATAAATTTAATAGAAATATGAAGAGCAGGCCATGAGTTTAATGGTATTTTTGGGAATTACATTGATTCAGCATTTTGCAATGACTGAAAAATAGGAGATGAGCTTCCAAATAAAATCAGACAAATAAAAGAAGGGTGGGAATTTAGCTAAGGACTAATCATTTTGTCCTTGTTTTGTTTCTCTTAATCACCTACAAGCTGTCTCTTTAACAAAGAAAACTAATGAATGCTCAAATCAAAATGGTCCTTGCTGTTCAGTTGTTTCAGTTGTGTCTGACTCTACAAACTCGTTTCCAGTTTTCTTGGCAGTGGTTTGCCATTTCCTTCTCCAGTTCATTTTACAGACGAGAAAACTGAGGCAAATGAGGTTGTGACTTGGCCAGGCTCACCCAGCTAGTACTTGTCTGAGGCTAGATTTGAACTAACAAAGATGAGTTATTCTGACTGCAGGCTCAGCACTCTATTAATTAAAATAAATTAGAATTAAAAATTAATTTAAAATGAATCCAATTAAAATCAGAGATCATAGAAGAGGATTCTTTTCAGATCTGGACCCTGTTTTCCTTATCCTTCTACGAACTGGATATGCATGAGATATAAATGACTCCCTAGAATAAGGGATAAGCCAGGCAAATAAATGTGACCAGAATTTTGGCCTCCCACAAAGGCAGGAAATTCAGTTCCATTCCAATCCCATTAGAGGATCCACTCTAGGCCCCTTATCACTCACAACTTAAAATAGCCTCATAAGAGGTCAGAGTGATTCTGGTCATGCCAGAGAATTTCTGATATATTTCTGGGCAGGTGTTGAATTGATCCAGGCAACAAACAAGCATTTAGTAAGAGTCTTGGGTCTAACCATGGTGGGAAGGAAGGTGAATATAGGGTTTGTAGACTTTGTCTGCCTCTTTTGTCCTAAATAGGACTAAATACTGCTTACTATATAATAAGAAAGTACATATGGACGTGTGTTAGCTTGACGTGGAACACTATGAAACTACATCTTCTAAATAGCTAGTATTTATATAGCTCTTTAATGTTTACAAAGCACTTTTAATATCTCTCTCTCTGTCTCACACATACACACACACACACACACACCAACCCTGGGAGACAAATGTTATTATCATACACATTTCACTGATAAGGAAACAGAGGTTCATCAACTTGCCTGGGGTCACACAAGTAATAAGTATCTGAGGCTGGATTTGAACTCAGGAGTTTTGTGCCACCTAGCTGCTTCTTTAACAACTATTCTTCCAGGCATTACCTACTCTTCAAAACCTGATATTCTTTTGATATGCATTGTGTTTGCTGGTCTGGGTACTTCTTATATAAGGTCCAACTGCTAGTGCTAGTGCCCTGTCAATTACCTAATATATGCTTTGCATATAGAGCCCTAGACCCAATATTAGACCTGAGTTCAAATTCAACCTCATTCATTTGTTCAATAAATATTTATTAAGCACTAACTCTGTGCCATATGCTGTGAACTAGCTCCATGACCCCTAGGCGAGTCAGTTACCTTCTATTTTCCTCAGTGTTCTCATCTGTAAAATGGGTCTCATAATGGCATCTATCTTCTGGAGTTGTTTTGAGGATCAAATGAGATACACACAGTGCTAAAGAAATGCTCTTTAGTAGTAGTAGTAGTAATATCATTTTTTTAAGCTTATGTTGTCTCTTCAATGGATGATAAGCTCCATAAGGCCAGGGACAGTTTCATCTTTTTGTTTTTTCTCTGTACCCTCGGTGCTCCATAGTCTTTTCTGTAGCCCTAGCACAGTGTCCTTCACATAGTAGGAGCTTGATAAATGCTGGTTATTGAATTAACAAACAAATAACCTAAGAACTAGAATTCTAATGTAATGACTGCACCCCATGGGCTAAAAGTTCCCTCAGAAGCAGTAAGTTGCCATCTTTGTCAGTGTTTCATTGAAAAACCAAAATAAATTTGTTGGGTCTTAGTTTCCACAATTGGGAAAAAAAAGATACTACCTCAATTCTAAAGTACCGCTAGCATCTCCCAGGGTTGTTGTGAGAAGCAGTTGGCCCATATTTTTTACCTTTGTTCTTAGGTGCAATTATGATTAACATGACATGTAAAATGTTACGTAGATAAACACTGATGAAGAAGCATTCTTTTCCCTTCTTACCCTTGGACCAGAGCGTTGGCCAGTTCCTCCCGGGTGAGGTGGAGCACCTAGTACTCTGTGACTCCACTGAGAGGATCCAGAAGTAGCATGCTTGTCTCTCTGGAGCACTTCGTAATAAAGGTGATCAAAAGGGAAGCTTTCTGCCCAATGCTGCAGGAGGCTTTTCTGAGAGCTGCACTTTCTGCCACTGAAGATGTTATTCTGTTTATGGCTGGCATTTACAGCACTCGCCTCGTGTTAAGTGTGACATATGACCGAGAGGAGAAGAAAACTGAAGGCAAAATACTAATCATGCCACGAGGCCTGCTTAAGGTTGACTTATTTGCCAGTTGAGGAGATGCTATTCTTTTCCCTTGTGACAAGTAGTTCTCAGTACAGGTTGGTGATTAGTTTTCAGTACACAATCCAGAGTCTGGAGGAAAAAAATCCAAGCTAATCTATGTATATCTGAATATCTTATTATAAGGACTTGTTTTTAAATTGCTTGTTTCTACTTGCCATATTTACAATGCCAAATATCATTCTTGTGATGTGGTGGCTTTTCTGCCTTCTGAGTTCTTAGTCATGATGGCCAGCAGAGTCAAGGAGTTACAGGGCCTTAGTTCATATTAAATACCCTTTGTTATCCATTACTCCGGACCTATATCATGAAAGGGATAGAGACTAGACACGTGATTTCATTGGTTTAGGGAGCTCATGAGAGAGAAAACTTACTCTGCTAACAGACTTGGACACCTTCTCTGAAACATATTCCAAGAGCATTGACAACAGCATTCAGGGGTTGAATGACTTACTCAAACAAGATGACATGAGTGGTATTCATCAGAGGTGAGAACTGAGCCCAGGTATTTTTGGCTTTGAGGGGAGCTCTCTACTCACTATTCTAAACTGCCTTTCTAACCTTGAAATAGTCATGTATGTACTTTCTTGATCTCATATTATGTCTGCCTATTAGAATGCTCATTTCCTTGAGGGCAGGGCTATTTGGGGTTTTATTTTGTCTCTGTGCCAATGTGTGTCAGAGATGGGACAGTAGCCCAAATCTTTCTGACCTCAAGGATGGCCTTCTATTCACTATGCTATATTTCCAAACCTGATATTAGTTATTGGAATTATGAGAACAACTCTTGCCAATAATTACTAATGAGTATGGCTCGAGCTTTCCAAATGTGCATATTGGCATAAATGGCGCCTAATTACAAATTAGAGGCATGTTGAACCTCAAAAACCAGTGTAGAAATATAGGGTCCATAAATCTACATTAACAAGTAATGACAGATCTATATAGCCTGAGGAGTTAGGAGATGGACAAAAGAAAACAAAACAATCATATGAAACATATAAAATTTGGAAACATATCTCTGAAAATATATCTAACTTTCAGTCTAACAATCCTATTTTCATTTTAATCCAAATATTGAAAGTGTCAAAAATCATATTAACAGTCAGCATAAAATAGTGGAAAGAATATTGAATCTGGAGTCAGAGAACTTATGTGTGTTCTAATCGTGGCACTGCTCCTGGCTCACTGTGTGACCTTCAGCAAAGCATTCAAACATGGGGTTGGCCCTCTAAAGTCTTTCCTACTTTTACATCTAAAATATATCACTTTCATATCTTTGATCCACAATAAGGTAAAAGCTGATTTCATTTGTTTCATATCTATTAAAGGCATCAGAAGTACTGTTCTTCCTTTGTAACTAGATGGAACTGTATTTCTGCGAGTCACTTAGGTGGCATAGTGGATAGAGTGTTAGACTTGGAGTCATGAAGAGCTGAATTTGAATCCTTCCTCTGACACTTATTGAGTATTTGACCCTGGGAAGGTCACTCAAACACCATCAGCCTCAGTTTCTTCCTCTGTAAAATCAGGATAATAATTGTCCACATCTCACACGGTATAAGGATCAAATAAAATAACATGCTTAAAGTTTGTAAATGTTTAAGCACTACATAAATATTAGTTAATATTATTAAGATAACAATGTTATTATTATTATTATTACTACAAGAATATGCCCATTAAGGTCAAAATCTAAATTAACTTGGAAATCTAATTTAATTTGACAGCTATGAGGAATACTGAAAGTGTAGCTGAACCAGCTATTTCCGGAGGGTATTATTTTCCCTCACTACACCAAATAACACAAGATCTCCCAAAGGCAAAAGAGTCAGCAGTGACAAGAAAGCAAGTGAAGGAACTTGCCATAATGTAGTTCTTACAGTAAAAGTAACAAAAACCATTAAAAGCCAGCACACTAATCTCCCATCAGGAGATTATGTCTTCTGAGCTAAGCAAGCCTTCACTCCCGCAATCTAGCCTGTGGTGGCCTTAAGACCACCATGATTGGGTTCTATTTTACACACCCAACTTTTGTAGTTAACCCTTTGACCTTGGGAGGGGAATACTATTGTTGGGGTAGAGACCCAAGGCTCAGACTAGGCTTGAAGATTGAGCAGAAGAAAAGGGGGAAGGTATAGAGCCATACAGATTGGAAGGGACAGACAGATGTGGAGGAAAGAGGAGATCAGAATAGGACCACTGATTACAATTATTTAGAACAACATAGCATGAAACTGATAATCATTTGCTGTAGTGAGAGAAGGGGCAGGAAAGGAGAACCAATGGCAAAGTCTTGTTGGAGCAACCCTTTTTAAGTATTCTTGGGGACCTTGCCTTGATTCTTTTATCACCAGCCCCTAAAGGATAGCCAGGGAACTGAAGAACATTTGATTTAGAATTGTTGGGCCCTGAAGAGTAGGATTGAGAAAGGTTGATAATAGGCCTTACAAGAGTAGCCAGTTAGGGGAATGTGGGGAAAATGAGACTAATGTACAGTTGGCGGAGTTGTGAACTGATTCAACCATTCTGTAGAGCAATTTGTAGCTATGGCCAAAGGGCTACAAAACCATGCATACCCTTTGAAAAAGCAATATGGCTACTTGGTCTGTATCCAAAAAGAGATAAAAAAGAAAAAAAAAAGAAACTTTATGTACAAAAATATTTATAGCAGTCCTTTCCTGGGAGTAAAGAACTGAAAATTGAGAGGATGCCTATCAGTTGGGGAATGGCTGAACAAGTTGTGCTATGTGATTATGATGGAATACTATTATACTATGAGAAATGATGAGCAGGATGCTCTCAGAAAAACCTGGAAAGACTTGGATGGGCTAATGAAAGTGAAATGTACAGTGTGCAAAGTAACAGAAACATTGTGAGATGATCAGCTGTGAAGGACTTGGCTGTTCTCAACAATACAATGATCCAACTATGTAGAAACTTTTAGAACATCTGAAATGGTTCAGAAGAATGACAGATTAAGAAAATTATCAAATAAATTAGGAGTGAAATTAGAGTTCTATTTTTGCAGGGGAGAAGGCCAGGCAATTTGGGGTTAAGTGACTTGCTCAAGGTCACACAGCTAGATCTAGTGTCAAGTGTCTAATGCTAGATTTGAACTCAAGTCCTTCTGACTCCAGGGCCAGGGCTCTAATCACTGTGCCACCTAGCTGCCCCAAAATTAGAGTTCTTAAGGAATAGATCATCAAGTCTAAACAGAGACTATTTAATTTACAGAAAAGACCAAGACAATTTTCATAACAGAAGTTCTTCTGAAAATAACAGTGACAGATTGGGAACACACATACACACACACACACACACACACACACACACACACACACACAAACGCACAGCAGAAGGAAAAGTAGTAGAACCCCTTGACAAGGACTAAATGAACATAACAGAGCTCCACAAAACAAGAAAATTGAATTCGAAGATAACAGATGAAAGATGAAGAAGTAATCCAATGACTATAAGTGTTCTAAATTGGAGAAAAACTATCATCATAACAAAAACCTAAATACTGTAATCTAAGAAGTGTGCATGTGTGTGTATGTGTGTGTGTGTGTGTGTGTGTATCAGACATATTGTGTGTGTATCAGAAATATTAGAAGGTGGAAACAAAATTTAAATCAAGAGAATCCATAAAACAGAAACAGAAACACAAAGTTTAAATCACTAAGAAATGTTATAATCAAATATCAGAAGCAAAATATGAAACAACAAATTTTATAGGAAACAGAAAGGGTGGGGGGACTTTCAAATTTCAAGTAGTACAAATTAAAATATCACAGGCTTAAACCATGATGTCATATGTCCATATGAAAAATGGAATATCAGACTACAGAGAAGAGATTATATTATTTGATACTTTGAACATTTTTTTTTAAATGAGTTTTCTCTAAAAGGAAAGAATTGTAACCACATTTTCAAAAGAACCCAGATGGGAAAAGAGTATTCAACACATAAGCAGAAAAATTAGTCTGTGATTATATTGAAAGACCTACAGTTAAACATCCATTTTTATATGACTAGTTTTAAATGTTCATTTTTATATGACTAGGGCTAGCAAAGGAAATGAATGTGGGGTGGTTGAGTGTTTCTATTTGTTTTATTTTTGTCATAAAATTATAAAAAAAATAAAAACCTCATGCACTACCTGAGCAAAAAAGAGAAAGGAAAGAACAGCTGACAAAGATGGCCACATGAAAACATTGTCTTACCAGAGCTCTCTCACAAGGTCTGTCAGATTCCTATAAAAAAGTGAATTTGAGCAGATTTGAGAGAGTCAGAAACCACGAGCAGTCTGCATGGGGCAAATTTCCAAGCCAGGAGAGTCTGAAAGGCTGAAGGCACGAACCTGTAGGCCGGGAGAGTGCTTGGTGCGGAGCTGCTCCAGACCAAGGCGGAAGCAGCTGGCCGGGAAATCCACGTGGGAGACGGGCTGGGAGAAAGCTGGGCGATCCAGCGGAGATCCCCAAGCCTCCCAACACAGGTCGGCAGTCTGTGGAGGAGACAAGAGGCAGTGCAACGCCACCATGAAAACATCTACTCCTCAGGCTTGCAGCCCGAAGGGATGAAACGCTGCTTCTCAAACTTCCGGGAGACATAATGGCCAGGTAAATGGCTCTAATCCCTACCCCCTCACCCAGAGAATTCCTCAGGGGAAAAAAAAAGAACGCTAGAACAGAGGACAAAGAAGTGGGGCTTCAGTGGTCAAATAGGAGAAGTTCATTAGTCCCAGAGGGGCAGAGCCAGCAGGGGTCAACACCAGGAGCCCAGACGTAATCATGCTCCCCCAGGGGAAGTGCCAGAGATCAGCTCAAACAACAAACAGCTGAGACCGTTGCTGAAAAGCAACAGTGCTGGAGAGCACCCATAGGGAGTGAGAAGTCAGGCAGCCAGACCCCTCCCCCACACCTCAGGAAACTGAAGGCTATAATTCTAGACTCACAATCCCCAGAATAAGAAAGCTGGGACAGAGAGCCCTGAACCCCAAAGGTAGAAATTCATTGTAAAGCCAGCAAAAGGCAAACCAACATGAAGAAGAACACACAAAAAAACCAAGGACAATAGATTCTTTTTATGAAGACAGGAATGATCAAAATACCAATTTGGAAGAGGACATTAGTGACACTATAGATCCATCTGATACCTCAAAAGATAATGTGGACTGGTCTCCAGCCCAAAAAGCATTGCTAGAAGAGGTAAAGGAGGATTTTAAAAACCAAATTAGGGAGGTAAAAGAAAACATGGAAAAAATGGAAAAGTCCCTAAAGAATAAGATTGGTGAAATGGCCACGGAGATTCAGAATCTAAATAGAGAAAATGATACCCTGAGAGATAAAATCAACCAATTGGAAAAGGAGACTCAAAAGCAAAATGAAAACACTAACTCATTAAAAATTAGAGCTGAGCAAGTGGAAGCTAATGAATCTATGAGGCACCAAGAAGTAGTAAAGCAAAATGTTAAGAATGAAAAAATAGAAAAAAAAATGTGAAATATCTGATTGGGAAAACAACTGACCTGGAAAATAGATCCAGGAGAGACAATTTAAGAGTTATTGGTCTACCGGAAATCCACGAAGAAAAAAGGAGCCTTGACAGTATCTTCGAAGAAATTATCGAAGACAACTGCCCAAAGGTCCTAGAACCAGAGGGCAAAATAGTCATTGAAAGAATTCACCGATCACCCCCTGAAAGAGATCCCAAACTGAAAGCACCAAGAAATATTATAGCTAAATTTCAGAACTAAAAACTCAAGGAGAAAATACTGCAAGCAGCCAAAAAGAAGAAATTCACATATTGTGGAACTACAGTCAGGATCACGCAGGATCTCTCAGCTTCCACATTAAAAGACAGGAGAAATTAGAATATGATATTCCAGAGGGCAAAGGAGCTGGGACTACAACCAAGGATCAACTATCCAGCAAAACTAAGCATAATTTTTCAGGCAAGGAGATGGACATTCAATGAAATAAGGGAATTCCAGACCTTCCTGATGAAAATGCCAGAACTCAATGGAAAATTTGATCTCCAAATACAAACCTCAAGAGAGACATAAAAAGGTAACCGGGGTAAAACCCCACAAACCTTATTAACCAATAAGGGCAGGTTGTTTGCATCTTCATGTGGGATTATATCATCTTATGTACGTTTTATATATATACATATATATGTCAGTCTTGAGAATGGTACAGCTATTATGACAATTGAAAGGGATACACATAGATTGTGAATGCCTGTATAAATTAACTGATGTAAAGATAAAAAACATAAGAAATGTAAATGGAGGGCAATGAGGGAAGAGGTAAGGAGGTAGTAGAAAAGGGTAAATTACACCAAATGAAGTGGCACAAAAACATATTATAGTAGAGGGAAAGAAGGGAGGGAGAAGAGCAGTATTTGAGCTTTACTGTCATCTGATCTGGTTCAAGAAGGGAATAACATACCCTGATAAGTTTAGAAATCTAACTTGTCCTACAGGAAGTAGGAGGCGAAGGGGGAAAAAGGGAGGGGGGGTGGTCAGAAGGGAGGGGAGAAGTAGCAAGTGGGAAATGGTAAGATAAGGGAGGGGAATAAAGAGGGAGGGTAAACTGAGGAAGGCAGCGGTCAAAAGCAAAACTTTGTTGAGGAGGAGAAGGGGAAAGGCAGAAATAAAAGCATAAACAGGGGGAAATAGGATGGAGAAAAAGACACAGATAGAAATTATAACTCTGAATGTGAATGGGATGAACATTCTCATAAAACAGAAGCTGATAGCAGAATGGATTAAAAACCATAATCCTACAATATGCTGTTTACAAGAAACACATTTGAAACAGGGGGATACATACAGGGTAAAGGTAAAAGGCTGGAGTAAAATATATTGTGCCTCAGCTAAAGTAAAAAAAGCAGGTGTAGAAATCCTAATCTCACACAAAGCAAAAGTAAAGATAGATTTAATTAAAAGAGATAAGGAAGGACATTATATCCTGCTAAAAGGCACCATAAACAATGAAGCAATATCATTGTTTAACATATATGCACCAAGTGGTAAGGCATACAAATTCTTAGAGGAGAGGTTAAGGGAGTTACAGGAAGAAATAGACAGCAAAACTATAATACTGGGAGACCTCAACCTCCCCCTCTCTGAACTGAATAAATCTAACCTCAAAATAAATAAGAAAGAAGTTAAGGAGGTAAACATAATTTTAGAAAAGGCAGGTATGATAGACCTCTGGAGAAAACTGAATGGGGATAAAAAGGAATATACTTTCTTCTCAGCGGTACATGGCACATACTCAAAAATTGACCGTGTACTAGGGCATAAAAACCTCACAATCCAGTGCAGAAAGGCAGAAGTAGTCAAAGCACACTTTTCAGATCATGATGCAATAAGAATTATTTGTAACAGAACCATGGAAAAATAAGCTAAAAATTAATTGGAAACTAAATAATCTAATTCTAAAGAATGAGTGGGCCAAAGAACAAATCAGAGAAACAATTAACAACTTCATTCAAGAGAATGACAATAATGAAACAACATACCAAAATTTATGGGATGCAGCAAAAGTAGTTGTTAGGGGAAGTTTTATATCCCTAAATGCTTACATGAATAAAATAGGGAAAAAGGAGATCAATGATCTGGGCATACAGCTGAAAAAGCTAGAAAAAGAGCAAATTGAAAACCCCCAATTTAATACCAAATTAGAAATACTGAAAATCAAAGGAGAGATCAATAATATTGAAACCAAGAAAACTATTGAATTAATAAATAAAAGAAAGAGCTGGTTTTATGAAAAAACCAATAAAATTGATAAACCTGTGGTCAATTTGATTAAAAAAAAGAAGAAAATCAAATTACCAGTATCAAAAATGAAAAGGGTGAGTTCACCTCTAATGAAGAGGAAATCAAAACAATAATTAGGAATTATTTTGCCCAATTGTATGCCCCAAAATTTGACAACCTTAGAGATATGGATGAATATCTACAAAAACATAAATTGCCCAGGTTAACAGAAAAGGAAGTAAAATTTCTAAATAACCCCATCTCAGAAAAAGAAATTGAGCATGCCATCAATGAACTCCCTAGGAAAAAATCTCCAGGGCCAGATGGTTTTACATGTGAATTCTATCAAACATTTAAAGAACAACTAATTCCAATACTTTGTAGACTATTTGGGAAAATAGGTGAAGAAGGAGTCCTACCAAATTCTTTTTATGACACAAATATGGTACTAATACCCAAACCAGGTAGAGTCAAAACAGAGAAAGAAAATTATAGACCAGTTTCTCTAATGAATATTGATGCAAAAATTTTAAATAAAATATAAGCAAAAAGATTGCAGCTACTCATCACGAGAATAATACACTATGACCAGGTAGCATTTATTCCAGGAATGCAAGGCTGGTTCAATATTAGGAAAACTATTAGCATAATTGACCATATCAACAACAAAACTAGCAGAAACCATATGATCATCTCAATAGACACAGAAAAAGCCTTTGACAAAGTACAACACCCATTCCTATTAAAAACACTAGAAGGCATAGGAATAGATGGAACCTTCCTTAAAATTATAAATAGCATCTACCTAAAACCATCTACAAGCATTATTTGTAATGGGGATAAGCTAGATGCATTCCCAATAAGATCAGGGGTGAAACAAGGATGTCCATTATGACCCCTATTATTCAATTTGGTACTAGAAACATTAGCTGTAGCAAAAAGAGAAGAAAAAGAAATTGAAGGAATTAGATTAGGAAAAGAAGAAACTAAATTATCACTTTTTGCAGATGATATGATGATTTATCTAGAGAATCCTAGTGAATCAAGTAAAAAACTACTTGAAATAATAAACAATTTTAGCAAAGTTGCAGGATATAAAATAAACCCACATAAATCCTCAGCATTCCTATACATTACTGACAAAGCCCAACAGCAAGAGATAGAAAGAGAAATTCCATCCAAAGTTACTGTAGACACTATAAAATATTTGGGAGTCTATTTGCCAAGACAAACCCAGGGCCTATATGAACATAACTATGAAACACTTTTCACGCGAATAAAGTCAGATCTAAATAAATGGAAAAATATCAGTTGCTCATGGTTAGGCCGAGCTAATATAATAAAAATGACAGTTTTACCTAAATTAATCTATCTATTCAGTGCCATACCAATTGAACTACCAAAAAATTCTTTTGCTGAGTTGGACAAAATTATAACAAAATTCATCTGGAAAAACAAGAGGTCTAGAATATGTAGGGTATTAATGAAAAGAAATGCTAGAGAAAGTGACCTAGCCATACCAGATATTAAACTGTACTACAGAGCAGCAGTCATCAAAACTACCTGGTACTGGCTAAGAAACAGAGGTGTGGATCAGTGGAATAGGATAGGAATACAAGATGGAGAAGGCAACAACTATAGCAATCTACTCTTTGATAAACCCAAAGAGGCCAGCTTCTGGGCTAATAATTCTCTATTTCACAAAAACTGTTGGGAAAATTGGAAAATGGTAGGGCAGAAACTGGGCATAGACCAATATCTTATACCATATACCAAAACAAAGTCAAAATGGGTTCATGATTTAGGAGTAAAGGCTGATACTATAAGTAATTTGGGAGAGCAAGGAATAGTTTACTTATCAGATTTATGGAAAAGAAAAGAATTCATCACCCAATAAGAGATAGAGAGCATTACAAAATGCAAAATGGATAATTTTGATTATGTTAAATTGAAATGTTTTTGTACAAAAAAGCCAATGCAACAAAAATTAGGAGGGAAGCAGAAAATTGGGAGAAAATCTTTACAACTAGTATCTCTGATAAAGGCCTCATTTCTAAAATATACAGGGAACTGAACCAAATGTATAAGAATACAAGCCATTCCCCAATTGAGAAATGGTCAAAGGATATGAACAGGCAGTTTTCAGAGGAAGAAATTAAAGCTATCTATAGGCATGTGAAAAAATGCTCTAAATCACTACTGATTAGAGAAATGCAAACCAAAACAACTCTTAGATACCACATCTCTCCTGTCAGATTGGCTAAAATAACAAAACAGGAAAATGATAAATGCTGGAGAGGATGTGGGAAAATTGGAACATTGTTACATTGCTGGTAGAGTTGTGAGATGATCCAGCCATTTTGGAAAGTAATTTGGAACTACGCCCAAAGGGCCACAGGAATTGATCCAGCAATACCACTTCTAGGGTTGTATCCCAAAGAAATCACACAAGCGGGAAAAGGACCCATATGTACAAAAATGTTTATAGCGGCTCTTTTTGTGGTAGCCAAGAATTGGAAATCAAAGGGATGCCCATCAATTGGGGAATGGCTGAACAAGCTGTGGGATATGAATGTAATGGAATACTATTGTGCCGTAAGAAATGGGGAAGATACGGACTTCATAACAACCTGGAAAAACCTACACAACATAATGCTGAGTGAGCAGAGCAGAGCCAGGAGAACATTGTACACAACCACAGATATATGGATTCCATGAAGACCAACCCTGACAGACTTCGCTCTTCTCAGCAACACAAGGTGCAAGGACAACTCCAAAGGACTCACAATGGAGAATGCTATCTACATCCAGAGAAAGAACTATGAAGTTTGAATGCAGATTAAGGCATACTTCATGCTCGCCTTTTTCTCTTCTCTTTTGTTTTTGTTTTTGGTTTTTTTTTTTTTTTTTGGTTCTGTTTCTGATTTGTCACGACTCATTCCATTGGTCATAATTCTTCTCTGCAACTTGACTAGGGTATAAATTAATTCAATACGAAGTTATACATGGTAGTTATATGAGATTCCATGCCATCTTGGGGAGGGAGGAGGGAGGGGAGAAAATCTGGAACTCAAAATTATGTAGAACCGTCTGCTGTAAACTAAAAATAAAAAAAAATTAAAAAAAATTAAAAAAAAAGAAAAGAAAACAGAAAAATGACAGGAGAATAGATGAAGTGATATTTCAGGAAGGAAAATCAAATATCCTCATTATTAAATCAATATTACAAGTGGTAAAATAATTCAGAGGAATGCTTTTCAATTGGGCAGAGGAGAAGGTTGGAAGGGGGAATGAAGAAATGATTGCCAAGAACTCTAGAAGATGAGTTGACAAAAGCCATTTGATCTCTTCCTCTGCCTTTAGGATTATTAAGACTATATTGTGGAGAATGAAAGAGGATCCGTCAAATTAGAACAGGGCAAATATTGTGTTAATTTTCCCAAAGTGGGGGGGGTGAGATTAGAGTCTTTTGAATTATAAGCCATTGAGCTTGACTTTTATGCTTTAAAAATTATTTTTTGAGTTTTTTTAATGTATTTTTAATTATTTGATGTGTATGTTATTCCTCCTTAAGTCAAATCCAATGAGAGCAATATTCACTCATTCCCCCTCACCTGCCCCCTCTTCCCTTCCAACAGAACTGCTTTTTCTTGCCACTTTTATGCGAGATAATTTACCCCTTTCTATCTTTCCCTTTCTCCTTCTCCCAATATATTCCTCTCTCACCCCTTAATTTTATTTTTTTTTAGATATCAACCCTTCATATTCAATTCACCCTGTGCTCTATGTCTATATATATGTATAGTCCCTTCAACCACCCTAATACTGAGAAAGGTCTTCTGAGTTACAAATATCACCTTTCCATGGAGAAATATAAACAAAATGGTTCAACTTAGTAAGTCTCTTATGATTTCTCTTTCCTGTTTACCTTTTCATGCTTCTCTTGATTCTTGTATTTGAAAGTCAAATTTTCTATTCAGCTCTAGTCTTTTCATCGAGAAAGTTTGAGAGTTCTCTATTTTGTTGAAAATCTATATTTTGCCCTGGAGTATTATACTCAGTTTTGCTGGGTATATGATTCTTGGTTTTAATCCTAGCTCCTTTGACCTCTGGAATATCATACTCCAAGCCCTTCAGTTCCTTAATGTAGAAGCTGCTAGATCTTGTGTTATCTGGATTGTGTTTCCACAATACTCAAATTGTTTCTTTCTGGCTGCTTGCAGTATTTTCTCCTTGACCTGGGAACTCTGGAATTTGGTGACAATATTCCTAGGAGTTTTCTTTTTGGGATCTTTTACAGGAGGTGACCTGTGGATCCTTTCAATTTCTATTTTACCCTCTGGTTCTAGAACATCAGGGCAGTTTTCCTTGATAATTTCTTGAAAGATGATGTCTAGGCTTTTTTTGATCGTGGCTTTCAGGGAGTCCAATAATTTTTAAATTATCTCTTCTGGATTTATTCTCCAGGTCAGTGGCTTTTCCAATGAGATATTTAACATTGTCTTCCATTTTTTCATTCTTTTGGTTCTGTTTTATAATATCTTGATTTCTCATAAAGTCACTAGCTTCCACTTGCTCCAATCTCATTTTTAAGGTGGTATTTTCTTCAATGGTCTTTTGGATCTCCTTTTCCATTTGGCTAATTCTGCCTTTTAAGGCATTCTTCTCCTCATTGGATTTTTGGAGCTCTTTTGACATTTGGGTTAGCCTATTTTTAAGGTGTTCTTTTCTTCAGTATTTTTTTGGGTCTCCTTTAGTAAGTCAGTGACTTGTTTTTCCTTGTTTTCTTGCATCACTCTCATTTCTCTTCCCAATTTTTCCTCTACTTCCTTTACTGGATTTCCCAAATCCATTTTGAGCTCTTCCATGGCCTGAGACTAATTCATATTTTTCTTGGCGGCTTTTGATGTAGGCTCTTTGACTTTGTTGACTTCTGGCTGTATATTTTGATCTTCTTTGTCACCAGAAAATGATTCTGTAGTTGGAGTCCTTTTATGCTGCTTTCTCATGTTCCCAGCCAACTACCTGACTTTTGAGCTTTTTGTCAGAGTATGACTGCTTCCAGAGTGGAGAGTGCTTTGTCCCAAGCTTCAGGGGCCTTGTATTGCTGGTTTCAGAGCTACTTCTATTCTGAGGTGGTATGATACTCCTCTCCTGCGCACTGGTCTGTGAGTGCAAGCGCTCCTTTCTGCCCTATAACTACCGGGAGGACTCCCTCTCCACAGTCACCACAAGCTCTGCCACACCAGTGCTCCTCCTCCCCCAAGAACCGTCAACCAGGACCACGACCCAGATCCAAGCAGGGCAAAGCAAGAGATCCCTGCCGCTGCACCAGCAAAGCTCTGCCTGCACTCCCACTCTAATCTTCTGCTAGATTCTTCCCACTCTGATCTTCTACTAGATTCCTCCCACCGTGTGGCCCAAAGACTCTGGAAGCAGCCACCTGAGCTTCCTGCTGCTGCCACCCCTTCCCCGTCCCCACAGCTGGGGCTGGACTATGGACTTCTCTCACCCAGATCCAGCAGTTTTCCCACTGACCTGCTCCATTGTCTTTGGCATTTGCAGGTTGAGAAGTCTGGTAACTGCCGCAGCTCAGTGATTCATGGCCCTGAGGCCTGCTCCATCTGATCTACTCCCAGCCAGGCCTGTCTTGGTGGAGCCCACATTAGGCTGCACTCCGCTCCCAGTATAGTGTGATAGACCCTTCCCAGTGACCATCCAGGATGTCCTGGGCTGGATACCTGCTTCCCTCTGTTTTTCACGGGCTCTGTAGCTCTAGAATTTTTTCAGAGATATTTATTACAGGTTTTTGGAGGGATTTGGGGTAGAGTTTAAGCGAATCCCTCTTTTCCAGCTGCCATCTTGGCTCCACTCCCCTCTAAAAATTCTAAAAAAATTCTAATAAAGATGTATCAGTACTATAGCTTCACCAAGAATAGCTCATTCCCAGAAAGGTGATGGACTCTTAAGTACGGACTGAGAATATACCTTTTGACCATGGCCCAAAAGAATATAAACTCCTTGAGGACAGGGACTATCAAATTTCCATTGGTATCTATGGTGCTTAACAAGCAGTAAGTAAAATGCTTTTTCATTCATTTTAAAATAAATAATTCATGGCAACGTAGGTCAATCATTGCTGGAAAGGTAGATCAGGAAAATGCTATAATGTTAGTTTATTTGAATTTAGCCAAGAATTTGAGACTCTAATGATATTCTTCTTGGTAAGACAGAGAACTCAACATGTCCAAAACATACTTTATTATCTCTTCACCAAAACTGTCTGCCCTCCCAAACTTTTCCTGTCACTCTCAAGGCACCTGTTATAGTCCCAGTCACCTAGGCTTGCAAACTTGCTGTCATCAGCTCCTCAGTCTCACTCATCCCACATAATCAATCTATTGTTAAATCTTGTTTCTGTCTCCCTAACATTTCTCTAATGTGTCACTTTCTGACCATTTGCATAGTCATAACCTTAGTTCAGGCACTCATCACCTCCATTCGCTATGACTGCAACAGTCTCCCTGCCTCAAGTCTCTCTCTATTCTACTACATCTTCCATTCAGCTTTAAAGATGAATTAAGTGTAGGTCCATGAGCTCAATGAGCTCCAGTGTCTCCCTATGACCTCCAGGATCAAATATAAAATCCTCTGTTTGATAGTTAAATCTCTTCATAATCTTGTCCTTTCCTACATTTCTGAGTTTCTTTCACTTCACAAAATCAAAAATCTAGCTAAGCTGACTCATTTGCAATTCCTCCAATGTGTCACTCCATCTCTTGTTTATTTCTTTTGCACTGGCTATCCCCAATGCTTTGAATCTTCTGTCCCCTCACCTCTGGCTCATTATTTTCCCAGTCTTCTTTCAAGACTCAGCTGAAATCCCCTTCTCTGCTGAAAGCCTTTCCTGTTCCTCCCTCTCTCCTGACAGCTTGTAATCCCTTTCCTTCACCTATCCTGTACATATGTTATATATGTGTAGTTATTTGCATGTTGTCTCACTTGATTAGAATGTGAGCTCATGGGGGCAGTGAATATTTTGCCTTTCTTCATATTCCCAGCACTTAGTACAGTGTCTAACATATGGCAAGCACTTAATAAATATTTGTTGACTGACTGATTAGCTAGCCAAAGGTGGGTTCAAAATTGGTTGAATGAGTCAATAATTCAATTTGAGTCAGCAGTGTGCTTTGGCAGCCAAAAAATCCTTAATATCCAGATAAAGAGGTGAGAGTTTCATTATACTCTGACCATATTAGTCTTCATTTGCAGTATTGTGTTCAATTCTGTATGTCACCATTTAAAAGGACATTGACAAGTTGCCAAGCATCCAATGAAAGGTAACTAGGATGGCAAAAGACTAGATCATATATTATGATTGATTGAATTGAGTTGTATTTGTTAAAAACAACCCTGGGATATTTAGGTCAGAAAGGGGAAGACTCAGAAGGCACATAATAGTTTTGTTCAAGTATCTGAAGCTTTGTCATTTGTAAGAGCATTCTCCTTCACCCCCGAAGGGTGGTAGAGGAAAAGACTCAGAACAATGGCGGAGAATTAGCAAAGCTTTAGATGTAGACTTTAAACCTTCCTAAACGTTGGAGCTACACAAAAGTGAAATGTGTTCTCTTAGGAGTTAGTGGAGTCTTTCTGACTATAGATCTTTAAATAAAGGTTGGAATGCATGCATGTTAGATTTAGGGCACTGTGTTGTTCAGACAATGGTTGGAATGAACGTTCTCGGACGTCCCTTCAAACTTTGAGGCCCTGTGGGGCCGATTCATATTGGCTTGAGGTATCATTATCTAGTTTAGGTAGAGACAACCTATAGTCAGTTTAATCTTGAAGCTCTCAAATGATGTCAGGGCTAGAGATTCTAACTTGGGAGTCATCTGAATACAGCTGGTTGAAACTTTAGGTTAAGAGATTGCCAATGGAGAGATTCAAGACAGAGAATAAATGAAGAGCAAGGACAGAAGATATACATTAAAGGATCAGGACAAGATGAGGAGTTAATGTAGGCAACAAAGATGAAGAGCTTAGAGGGATGAGTCGGAAGATAGTAATCTCAAAAGTCATAAGAGGAAAGAGAATCCAAAAGAAGGAAGTAAATAATGTAAAAATGCTGTAGAAAGATCAAGGAGATTGAGCAGTTGAAAAGAAATCTTTAGATTTTGCATTTAGAAGATTATTGGTCACTGTGGAGCAAGGATTTTCATTGAAGTGTCAGGCAAATAAATCCAACTGCAAATGGCCAAGAAGCATGAGGATAATGACAACATGGAGGTATAGTGCTGAATGTAGACAACTTTCTCAAAAAGTTTAACTGAAAAAGGGGAAGAAAAAATGGGACACTTAGCTGGATGAAATTAAATGGACCATAGGAAGACTTTCCAAAACTACTAACGATCTCTTAAATGTGACCAAATCTAAGGGCATTTTTTTAATCTTCATCCTTCTTGACCTCCATATATCCTTTGACACTATCAATCACCCTCTTCTCTTCCATATTCTGTTCTCTCCAGGTTTTCAGGACACCTTTCTCTTCATTCTCTTCCTACTAGTCTGACTAATCCTTCTCAGACTCCTTTACTATATCCTCACCAATGTCATGCCTAATAATAGTGAGTGTCCTGAATGTTTTGTTCTACATCAGTTTCTCTTCTCCTTCTGTCCTATATTTTGCTTGGTAATCTCATCAGTTCCCAGGGATTAAATTATCATCTCTATGCTGATTATTCTCAAATCTACTTATTCAATTTCATCCTCTCTCCTAACATTAACACTCACATTTCCAATTGCCTATTTAATATCTTGGATGTCTCATACATATCTTAAATTCATTATGTGCAAACCTGAACTCATTACGTCTTGTCAGAAGCCCTTCCCTCTTCCTAACATTCTTATTACTGTTGAGGATACCACAATCCTTCCATTTGCCCCAGGCTAACAATCTAGGTATCCTCTTTATCTCCTCAACCTTTGCAATCCTCCATATCTAATCAGTTAATAAATCCTCTTCTTCCTACCTTCATGCATCTAAGTCCTCTTCTTTCTCCCTTCATAATAATACTAGTTATATAACATATACATGTAATATAACATATAATATATATATGTATATAATATAACACAATATAATACATAACACCTTGAGATTTTCAAAGAATTTTACAAATATTATCCCATTTTATTCTCATAGTAAACCTGGGAATTAGATTCATTATCATTCCCCTTTTATAGATGCTGAAACTGAGGCAGACAGAAGTTAAGTGACTTGCCATGAGTCACACAGCCAATAAGTGTCTGAGTCCCTGGACTTCCAGACTCAAGGTCCAGCACTATCCTCCACACTAGCAACTTCCATCTGTGCTATGTTTTGTTGTTGTTCAATCATTCAGTCATGTCTGACTCTTCATGACTCAATTTGGGGTTTTCTTGGTGAAGACACTGAATTGTCTTGCCATTTCCTTCTCTAGCCCATTTTATAGATGAGGACACTGAGGCAGAGTTAAGTGACTTGCCCAGGGTCACACAGCTAGATAACTCACTAGAAAACCTAGTGAGACCAGATTTGGACTCTTGAAGATCCTTCTTCCTGATTCCAAGTCAAGTGCTCTATCTACTGTACAACCTAGCTATCCTCCAATGGTGGTCTGCAGCCCCTTTCTCTCCTCTGATATTGGGACCACCCTGTTGCAAACTCTCATCACTTCACTCACACACTATCACAATAGCCTGCTGATTGGCCTCCTTTCCTCAAATCTCTCCCCATCTTCATGTTTCATTCTGCTGTTAAATTGATCTTCCCTAAAGTATACTTCTGATCATGTCATCCTCCTAGTCAGTAAAATCAAGCGGCGCCATATTTGCCTCCAGGATAAACTCTCAAATCCTCTGGTTGACGTTTAATGCCCTTCATAGCCTGGCTCGGGAGAGTGCCCTCTCCCAAACTACTTGCATTTAAATCCTCCGGATATATTGTGTTTAGTCCCTTTCTTTTTATGTTGTTTATTTTACATGTACTTATTGATTCCCCATTAAAATGAAAACATACTGCAAGTAGGTATTATTTCATTCTCTGTATTTGTATGTCCAGTGCCAAGCACAGTGCCCAGTGCAAAGGACAAATAAATGCTTGTTGACTTGTTGATTGCTCAATTGTAGGGAGAGTTCTTATTCATAGTAGGGGGCCTCTGAGGTCACTTCCAAATCTGAAAGTCTGTGATTAAGCAGAAAGAAACTTATTAATAGAGAATTTTAAGTTTAATTGAGAAGAACAATTTTGAGAAGCCCAGGGTTAACAGAAATTGCCCTTTATTTGCTTAACTAAAAAATCTTACATTGCTATCACATATTTTCATTAAGCTCACACCAGATTTCAAGGTGCAAAAGGTACTTTCATCTCCAACAAGGTGACAAGGAATTATAAATGAAGCTGGAAAAAATAACCCTGCCACTACTGGAAACTGCTTTCAAAATGCATTGGAAGATGTCTTTGAAAATTCTGAAAAGGGGAAGGAAAGGAAGAGAAGGGAAGGGAAGGATAGGCAAGACAAGGAAAGTCAAGGCAATGGAGGGGACCATCAAACACTATTTATAGGCAACTTTTATTGTACATTATAATTTTTATAATTAAAAGAGAGGTCTGTGTATTGTTTTTAAAGGATCAAGTTAATCCAATGGAAAGCAGTGTTGCCAAATGGTAGGCTTAGGTTCTAATTCCATTTCTGTAATACATTAGTATGGACAAGTCACAGCTCTCCTCTGGGCCTGAGCTTTCTTATGATAAGTCTATAGAGTGTTCTATTATTACCTCTATGTATTTTATCCGTGAGGTGGATGGGATGTTAATACTTCTAATTTCGTAGATGGGAAAACTGAGGCTCAGGCACATAAAATCAGTCACTTGGGGGTCCAGAGCTTGTAAGTGTTTGAGGATAATCTGAGGCACTATTAATTCAATGTTTATTAAATACAATTTAAATGTGCCAAACTAAGGGCTAGAAAAATAAAATATTTTCTTTCCCCAAAGGTCAGACAAATACAAAAAAATGAATATACTGCTACTTAAGAGATAGGGCTTTATATTTGGAATCTTAAGGACCATTTGGTCCAGCTTCCTAAATTTGTAAATAAGGAAACTGGCCCTAGAGAAGTTAATTGACTTTCCCAAGCCCACAGAGGTAGTAAGTGACAGGGCTTTATGGGGTAAACCAAGGTCCTCTGACACCAAACTCCATGTGCTTTCCACTATACCTTGTACAGAAGGAAAATGCAAAGTCTTATACAATCAGCCAATATTGCAATATTTTCAATCATAAAAAAATGTTTTTAGTATAAAAAAAGTATTACTGAAGGTCCTATAATCCTACAGGAAATTGGGATAATAGATTTAGAGGAAGAGTAGGCCTGAAAGGTCATTTAATCCAATCTCTCTCTGTCTCTCTCTGTCTCTCTCCCTTCTCTCTTCCTTCTCTCTCTCTCTCTCTCTCTCTCTCTCTCTCTCTCTCTCTCTCTCTCTCTCACACACACACACACACACACACACACACACACTCAGAGGAAGTAAATAAAGTACAAAATCAAAGTGACTTAGCTAAGATCACACAGTTAGTAACTGGCAAAATCTGAATTCCAACCTATATTATCTCACTTCAAATATGGGGCTTTTGTGAACAGGTTGAGCTATCAAAGGAAGAATTGTGGGTGTACGTATTAATGGGCAAAGGTAAAAAAAAGTAGAAAATCACCAGATTGTGAGTGCCGCCACTTAACTAAAACATAGATGATATATAAAAAAGATTAGACTAGACAGGTAAGCAGAAATTAATCTTTGAAAACCAAAATCTGTTAACTTAAGCCAATTCAGTACAATATTTTAAAGTGCTGACTGTATGCCTAGCACCATGTTAGGTAATGGAACTGATAAGAGTTTAGATAAAAAAAATCAGCCCTCTTCTTATGGACCTTATAGTCTACTGGGATAAAAGGACACTTATTTGCAATAACTACAACATAAAATTGTGCATGAGAGATGTGAAAAAGAACTATTTTAAGAAGCATGCTTACCCTACTCCAGGACTGGAGGAAGGTTGGTGAAAATTCCCAGTGTTAGAAGATTGCATATCAGAGACATGCACTTTTGGTGACCACGTGTCATCCTGAGAGTGACCATCAAACAGTCAATTACTAATATTATCCCCATTGCTGCATTTTTTAAAGGAATGCTGTATTATCTACAAATATACATGGGAGATATCTTGCCAGGGAATTTTTAAAGTACCATTCATCCTACTGAATATAGTTAGCGAACAATTAGCATGGTGGGACCTTGTATTTTCCTCATCTTTCAGACAACTCTGTAATTTAAAACCAATCAAATATCTTTGATTTCTGTTTTTACATCCTTTAGAATGCAAATCTCTAAGATGAGACTAATTTATTTGGTTTTTTAAAGCTCTTCACAACCTGGCTCCCACTCACCTCTTCTGCCTTAAACATTATTCCTCTTAACACCCTCTTTGGTTTAGTCAAGCAGGCCTTTTCTTGCTCCTCACACAAGAGACTCCATCTCCACTCTCCATGTCTTTGAATAGCCTGTACTCATTTGTAGATTGCATTTCTTACTCACCAGCACCTCTTTTACCTTTTAGAATTTTAAACATCCTTTTAATTTCAGGTCATATGCTACGTTTTGTATGAGGCCTTTAGCTATCCACCTCCTTCCTTCCAGTATTACCACTACCACCACCCAAAATACCATATGTTTTGTATAAATTATACATGGAGCTATTATTTCCCATAATAGAACATAAGCTCCTTCAGGACAGAAATTTCTTTCATTTTTGTCTTTGTATCTCCACCCAGGGCCTAGAATTACTTCATGACTCGTAAAAAAAAAACCCTTAATAAATGCTCATAGGTTTATTATTGATTGATTCACCTGCCCCTGTTCAGTAATTCTGAGGTCTTATGATGCTAGCTGAGGGAATCATGAATTCTTTGTCATTAAACTTTACAAAGAAATTACCTAGCCAGTCACTTTTTCCTGTGTTTCCCATGGTCCTGACAAGACTTGCCTCCTATGACCAGTATTCCACAATGCTTCCCAGCATACATAAGGATAAATTTGGTAATGTCAATTTGAACCAGTTTGTTCCATTCTTCTTAAAAAATATCTTCATATGTAAGGCAAATAAGTAAACAAGCAGGAAATAGAAATGTCAGAAGATATCTTGCATTAGTTTTGATCAATAGGTAAATTTGTCTGCATATTTTATTCTTTAAAAAATAAAAGTTCAAAAGAAGGAATGTGGTACAGTACAGTCGAAATGGCCCCCTGAGTCTCCAGTTCAAACCCATCCCTGGTCCTTACAAACTGTCAGACTATGGCTAAGTCTTGACCGCCCTGGGTCTCAGTCTTCTTCTGGAAAGAGAAGGGGCTGGACTGGCTGGCCTATAGGGTCCTTTTTAATTCTGTCTATGATCCTATAAGACTAATCCTGATATTTGTGGAATAGTAAAAACAGTAATGATACTATCCAAATTCCTAACTGGTGACCGAACTACCCCCAGGGGCAGTTTACATGATTAATATTTACTTTTTAAAATTTCTTTAGCCCAGTCTTGTCATAATAAAGGTGGAGTTTTCATTTGATTAACAAAATCAAATCCCCATCAACAAAATCCTCTCCTTCTGCCCCCACAGAAATAACTGTTGTTTCCCACTATTGCTGTATTTCTAGCCCACTCAGTTCTGTTTTGAAACGAACAATTGTACTTTTCCTGTCATGTTTTTTTTTCTTCTTCTTGGTCTCTCTCTTTTTTTTTTCCCTGAGATGTTCATTTTGAATCTCCATGTCAAGAGATGTAGACGTGTTATCTATAAATGAGGAATGTATGCAAGAAACTCAGGCGATGTTGAATTTCAATGAACTCAATGGTTCCAGTGTCAGGAAACTCTGTCAAACGTTAACAGAAATTAAAGATAGAATTCCTAGGAAGCCTTCACAAATCACAGCCTTATCTGTCAGCATTTTATAATAACCTAACATCTATGATCTATCAAGGTACTACTAAAGTGTAATTCTGAGCCCCAGAGGAAAAATCATGACATCTTCAGGTCAGGATAATAACAATATGTATTTCCATTGCCAAGCATTTCCATCCTTTCCAAACCCTCTCACTAATTGTTTTTTGAATCAGCTGCATGACACATACTGAAAATAACCGACAGTGAGAGCATCTATTCTTTTTAAACTTTGAAATATTGAAGACAAATGCTGCTATATGTTTATTTAACAGTTCTTTCTTCCAGTATTTTAACAAAAGAAAGCTAATTTGAAAAATTTTATAAGCTAGTTTCTCTTCAAATATACTAAATGAAAGGCCTATAAAACTTTTTTTGAACAGCACAACGAAAACAATGAAAACAAAACAAAAAAAACAAAAAAAACTTTTCAGTTCATCTGTCAGCCCTATTAAGTTTTTTTAAAGGCATTTATCTATTAGAGGTGATATATGACAATGTGGTTTACTTTCAGTTAGTCCCATTGTTAAAGAACACGCAGAATCTTTGGTAACATTGGATTTCTATGTATTCCTCTGAATCAGAATCAATGGGACCATAATTTGGTACGTGAATGGATAGCTACTACATTGGAGAATAGATCCCAGACTCATCTAACTTCGATATTATCTATTAGATTCATTCACCATTGATCCATTCTGAAGCTGCATTACCCTCGTAAATTTTTAACAATTCATTATGTGTTTTACCATGGTTGAAATACATAGTGATTGACTGAGGACGAGAGAAAGATAATGACTGGTCCATGGTCATGAAGTAAGGAATTCCTAGACTATATCTAGATTAGCTCTGACCACATTTCACTCTAATCACATACTATCTTCTCACTATCCATCCTGCCCTTAATGATCTCTCCAAACCAGTGGTCATAGCCTTCTCAATTCTAGAATCCCCTTCTTGAAGCTTGCACCCCACTCTATCTAGGCAGACTCCAGACATACTTTGCCTAGGTTATCTTCTTCATCATGTGCCATGCCACCTCCGCTTTAACAGTCTCCAACCTTCCAGCTCTGACAGCTGGAATTATACTGCCACTGAAAGGGAATGTCAGTCTATTCTAATATGGCTCCACTTATCATCCCTGTGATTTTCCCAACCAAAACTTCCCTCTCCCGACAACCATCCCCTATCTGTGTCTTCTCCCTCTATTAGAATGTAAGCTACTTGAGGCTATTGGCCATCTTTCTTTTATATTTTTATTCCCAGCATAATATTTTGCACATAAGTGTTTCAAAAATGCTTTTTCATTCATTCATTTATTCATCCATCCATCTATCCATTCATTCTTTCACTTAATACAATTTTCATTCTACCTTGCTGCTTCCTGGATGACTAGCTATTAAGTTCATTTTAGTGGAGAATCCTGCTTTAGTTGGTAATTTGGACCAACTTTCCTCTATCGTCATCTGTGTAGCTTGATAGACTCCTCCATTCTCAGTTTGTATCATTCATAGGGCATTCATAACCTAATACTTTGGATTATGGATATTTATGTCTACTATCTCCCTAAATGGAAGCAACGTGGTACAGTGGGAAGGCATTGGAACTGGAACCAGAGAACCATGGTTCAAGTCTTGAAGTCTATTTTCTACCTTGGTAACTTGAGATAAGTTGTTTGGTGATGTCATTGGTCCTCTTCAAGACTGAAGGAGAAGCAACAATATGTGAGTAGTAGTATCTGCCACACTGGGGGCAACCAACCAGTTCTAACTGGGCAATGCTCCTTCCATCCTTCCTTCCTTCCTTTCTAACTTCCTTTATCCCTCTCTCCCTCCCTCTGTCCACATGGGAAATCATGCACTTATGTGTGGGTGATCTGCCCAAAGGAAAATGGACTTTGTGAAATGGAGCTCTGAAAAAAAAATACAGACTGTAGTAAGGGCAATCTTATCTCAGGGATTCAAATGGAGCTACTTGAGTGTGCTTTAAATGCAAATCACTAGAGCCAACCATGAGTCCCAGCCCAAACCTCAGTTGATCATTGTTGGGTTCTGATGGCTCAGAGTGAGTTAAATAGCAATTGTTTCTGTAATGACCAGAAACCCTGAGGGTATTCCCCTCCCAGTTTATTTTTTTTTTTTTTGACTAGGTAAAAGAAGCCATCTTTGCCCTCATTTCTTCTGTAGCCTTAATCACTGGTTCAGACAAACTGAGACCTGGGAAAGACCTTAGCTTATAAAGGCCAAGGTCTCTCACTGCATCCAGGGCCATCTCCAATCCTCCTGATCTATGTCTTGACACTGGAACCAGATGGCCCTGGAGGAGAAAATGAGGCTGGTGACTTTGCACAGTCCTGCCTTATTTAAATCCAGTTCACTTGCAAGTCAAGACATCACCTTCCTGATATCATTAGTGCTTTTTAAGAATGAAGGACAAACAAAAACAATAAACTTTAATCTCTCTAGATCTCAGTTTTCTTATCTATAAAGTGAAAGGATTAGATTAGATGACTTCCAAGGTTCATACCTGTCCTGAGTCTATAATCAGATCATCTTCTAGCTTGTAAACTCCTTCTGGTCAGAGACCAGGTCCTGTGTATAACTGTAACCCCCTACACAAATACACAATGCATGGCTTACATCAGACAGTTAAGTCTAGCCATTGCTCGAATATCTCTGATGAGTAGGCTCTCATTACTTCCCAAAGCAGTGCAATATAATTTTTGAACATTTTGTTTATTTTGATTTTCCCCCTTATATCAAAATCTCTATTTACCTCTTTGTAACTTGCCTATCTTGCTTAATTTGGTTACCCAAGAGACATATGGAACAAGTGTAAATTTTCTTCGATGGTATAGTCATTCCAATACTTGACAAGAGCTATCATATTCCTTCTGAATCTTCGATCCAAGCTAAACATTCTCATTTCCTCCAACCAAACCTCATATAACATGACCTTGAGGCCCTTCGTCTTTCTGGTTATACTCTTCTAGTCTCCAACTCATTTATGCCCTTCCCAAATTGTGGTGCATAGAACAAAATAAAATACTAGAAGTGTGCTCTCCTCTGGACAGACTGTAATAGGATTACCATATCCTTCATGCTAACAACTATTCATCTCTTAATGCTTCCTAATTTTGCAGTAGCTTTTTTTTTGCCTACCATATCACATTATTAAATCATATTGAGCAAGGCATATACTAAAAATAAAAACCCTATCCTGTTTCCAATTCCATTTTCCCCATTCATTCACTCATAAATTATTTCTTTGGTCCCCTTTAGTGGATGTTCTTCCTCCTGATCTCATCTCTTTCTTTAATTTCTACCTTGGCAATCTTATCTCAGTGTTTCTTCTGTTTAAATAACTCAAAAATCTCTAACCCACTCACCTAAGCTTAAAATTCAAATCATCATTAAAAAATTAATCCTATGTTTGCAAAATATTTTTGGTCCTAGGCTTATGATTTTGATCATATTTTTCTGAATGAGTGAATTTGAATGAAAAATCATTTATTAGGTGCTTACTATTTGAAAATTACTGAGAGATACAAAGAAGAAAAGGTAGCCCGTGATCTCAAGGAGCTCACATTCAAACTGTATGTTAAATGGAAAGGTCCCACAATTCTTTGGGTGTGGAGCCAAAAGAGATTGTAATGAATCTTCTTTTATGTCAATAAAATTCCATTTTATTCTCTGATTTTGAGAAATTTGACAATGCTAAGGTGGCTTCAGTGGCAAGAATTTTCTTTTTTCTATTGTGCAGTAGCAGTTGCCTAATGAGGAAGACTTTGAGGAAGTAACTACCAGCCTCCACCTCCAAAATGATTACTTCCTGTGATAATGACTACAGGGACTGGGCTGGAAATAAGATATATGGTGGAGGTGTGGAGGGAGGTTAGAGGAGAGAGAGTCATTGCTGCTCTGGGGACTTTTTGGTTTACCTGACCCTTAGAAGCAGTTAGTACCTGGATGTAATAATACCTTACTATACTTGGGTCTTCTTAGACTTTGGTGCTGGTTACAACTTGAGTCTATTGACTCTCTCCTTCTTTCTGGTTTTTAATATGGACAACTAGCCCAATCTTGTTTTGCTAACTCTATACAGCTTGTTCATTTGTTAAATTACCCACTTGATGGGACCTGTTTGGGTCATCTGGCCATGATTGGCCAAGGACAAAGGAAAACAAAATATCCTTGTATCAAATCCTAATTCAGAAGATACTTCCTCCAGGAAGGTTTCTCTGATCTCTTCAGCTTAAAGTTATCTCACACTCTTCAAATATCTCATAACATTTTGTCTGGATTTTTCCTTTACACTTACCACACTTGGCCTTGTATCATAAACATTTTGCATATTCTTTAAAAATTCCCATCAAGCTGTAAGAGCCTGGAGAACAGGAAAATCTGTTTCTTATTTTTATATGCTCAATTATGTCTAGCTCAGGGCAGAATAAATAATAAACACTCAGGATCCCCAACACTCAGTATAACCCCTGGCATGCAGTAGGTGCAAAATAAATGCTTGGTAACTGATTGATTGATTAACTATCTGCCAATGGTGAGACTCCATTGCAAGCATGTGGACTGAACCTAGTTAAGTTCATAGCATAAAGTCCAAGAGCATGGATTGAATGCTAACACTTATACATATCAATGCCTGCTTCAGTAGGCAAGGAACATTTCATGTTTTGTTTTGTTTTTAATTTCATCTTATTCATCTTGATTTATATAAAAGTATTTAAAATAAATCACCACAATATATACATGTATTATATTATATATATATATGTATGTATGTATGTATGTATACACTCATAAACATAATACACATTTGTATTTATAAACACACCTATGTAGATATGCATACAACAGATATAAACAGAAAATCTCCAACTACAAAATGATGTACATGTAATTAACACTGACTATGAGGGCCTGAAGTACCTCAAATCATAATCTAGAGAATGCGTAGAAAGTAAGTGCATAATTAATGCTTACTGATGGATTGATCGACTGCCTAAAAATGGTAAGGTTCCATTGCATGAATGTGGATTACAATCAGTCCAAAAATTAAGGTTCCATAGCATGAAAATAGATTGAATATAAATATTTACGCATATTGAGGCTTCTGGTTTTCCTTTAGATATTAAATCGAATGCCTACTTCAGTAGGCAGGTGACATTTTCTGTTTTGTTTTACTTTTACTTTCATTCCATTTACTTTGATCTCTATGATAGTATTTAGAATAAATTACCCCAATGTATACATATGTATGATTAGATACATACACATATACATTAATATATTTTTATATTTATGTATAATACAAACACAAAAGACATGAATAGAAAAATCCTCAACTCCAATGACAAAATATAGATGTACATGTTTAACTGATCTGTCTATTTAGGGCCTGAAGTATTTCAAATAAGAATCTAGAGAATGCCTGGGTAGTAAGTACATTAATAAATGCTTCCTAATTGATGAATTGACTGCCTGAAAATGGTGAAGTTCCATGGCACAAATGTGGATTGCACTTGTTTCATAGTCTGAGGTTCCATAGCATAAAGGTGGATTGAATGTAAACATTTATGCATAACTATACTTCTGATTTTCCCTTTGGTCATTAAATCAGAACCTTATTTCAGTAGACTTGTAGCATTCCATTAAAAAAAAAACAGGCAACATCAAAATATATAGCAGTATTTGAACTCAAGATATACCTTAATTTCCCAGCATCAAAGCAGTTGCCCATTTGCTGAACTCCTCAAAGACACACCACGCTAAAAAAAAATGACTTCTCAAGTCCTTCACACTGCAGGTTGGTACCCAGACATAGTCTATAGCCCTGGATACAGAAACAATGACAAGAAGTAAGAAGAAGCCTGGAGCTGATGGCCCATTTACAGCAGAGGAAGACATAAATAATTGTTTTACATTAGTTGGCCTGGTATGTTTGCTGTACAAGAGTTAGAAAAAAAAATCTCATCTCCTTGGTTTCTTTTTCCTCCACATACACCTTTACAAAAAATGGTTATAAAATAAACCTTTTAAGATTTCATGAGAAATTTCATGTTTGGTCTCTCTAATGGTTCTATTAAGTCTCTTCAAAGGGGCATTTTTCTACCAAAGGAAACTTGAAAGAACAGAACGTTTATTCCAAAAGCAATTTCCTTCCCCAGTTATTTTCTGTATTCCCTTGGCAGTGTTTTTTAGACAGTTTTCCTTGAATAAGAGCTTATTGGTGCCAGCCCTGTCTCTCCTACTGCTCAAACCTGCAGTCAAATCCCAGACCTCTGTTTATGACCTTCCAATCTGCTGCCATGGAAATGATTATAATCATCCAAATTCAGCATTTTGATTTTATTGTAGGATAAAGTCAGAATGTGTTGTCTTTTTTGAGAAAACTCTTACCAAATGCCATAGGAAAACTTTTTTATTAAAAAAAAGTTCTGAAAGGAAAACAAATGTATTCCCCAAGGGGAGTTTT
Source organism: Trichosurus vulpecula (assembly GCF_011100635.1). Taxonomy (NCBI): domain Eukaryota; kingdom Metazoa; phylum Chordata; class Mammalia; order Diprotodontia; family Phalangeridae; genus Trichosurus; species Trichosurus vulpecula. Next base: position 48,840,273 of record NC_050576.1, read on the forward strand.
TAATATTTACAATATTTGGTGTAAAAAATAATGATAATAATTAGTAACAGAAGTAGTGATAAGGAAAATTATGTCAATGATGAAAAGTGCCATAACAACAAATAAAGAGCTGGTCTTGGAGTAAGGAAGACCTGGGTTCAAGTCTTGACTCTGATACATACAAGCGGTATAACTCTGAACAAGTCATTTAAGCTCTCAACTAAACCACATTCTAAGACTATAATTACAGCTATTCAGTGGTTGCTGATATCCATTGGCAGAAGAAACATCTCCCTGGGAAGCCATTACATTGATAAAAATCATAGGTTTGGTTTAAAAAAATGTTGGTAAGCTAAGTTCTTCTGATGTCCATATTCCCCAGGGAGGAACATGAAACCTGATGGAAAGTGCATTAACAATTTCCATCTATTAGCTACAGCTATAGAAACCACCAAAGGTAGTCCTGCATCAGACCAGTGGCAATAATGGAGGGAAAGGTATGTAGGGGTGGGAGTGGGGGGTGGGGAGGGGGGTCCTTCATTTTGAGATGAATATGGAGTTCCCTATTGCCAATGAAATCACAGCCTGAGTCCCCATCATCTTTGCCCCTATGGGTGGGCATAGATAGCTTCGTAAGTCTCTTCCAACTCTCAGATTCTGCGATGTTTATACCATATTTGGTTACTTACTAGGATCTCAGAATTAGTTGCCATGGTTTCCTCCATAGAATAGTTTAATGTTTCCAGCAGGGAAGACAGTCTATCACCAAAATTGCCACTTAGGAAATTCACCATCATATCCCTCTCATTTCCATCAGGAAGGTATCAAGATTGTACAGAAATGAAAAATTGTTGATGACCCCTGGAATAATAGGACTTTCTGAATTGATTTGGTGGAAAAGCAAAAGCGTAAATTCCTAATATTGTCACTAGAGTATCTTTTCTTAAGTTCAACCTGCCTAAGCTTCCCGCCCCACCTCCCAAAAAAACCCATTATTTCTAGAACATTCTTAATGCAAATTTAACTAATTGAGTTTATTTCAATCCAGCATTTATTGAACACCTACTGTGAGCCAGACACTATATTATTTGTTGGGGAAACAGGCAAAATCAATTTAACCTTTGCCCTGCAGAAACTTGTCTTCTACTGGAATTCTGTAGTATAGCATGAGATATTTCTAACTGGATTCAATATTTAATTCTTACCTTTTCTTTGTATCAGACTTTTCCAATCCCCTTCTCTCTAAACTTGCACTGACCCTTCACATCTCTCTAATCCTACAAATCTACCTCCTAACTCTTAGATTTGTCATGCCAGGAAAGCTCTTCTATGACCAATGAACCCCTTCCTGGTAACTTCTCCATAGCCTTGGTTTGCTTCAAGAATGTCACGGGACCATAAATAAATGCCTTGTATTTACTCATCTGTATAGATATCTATTTTCCCTTAGTAGCATAAAAGGCCCTAGAGAGTAGGGATTGTTCAGTTTTTGTCTTTCCATCACAAGCACCTAGCACAATGCCTTGAACATGGTGACTGCTTAATAAAAAGCTAGCTAAATTTAATTGAACTAAACTGAATTGTGTCTGAATTGGGGTCTACAGTCTTTGATGGAATCATGATTATTACTCTACAGCCCTCCCAGCCTTACATAGCTCTCACCTGAGCTTTATAAATATTTTAATTAAAAAACTTTAAAATATTTCTGTGCATTTTTATTTGGGGTCCAGACTTAGTTGTCATATACCTGGATCAAAGGATATTCCTAGTATAGTTCCAAATTGTTTCCTAGAATGACTGAACCAATTCATACTTCGACCAACAATGTTACTCTACCTGCGTTCCTGTAAGCCCCTCCAACATTTGAAATTTGCCTTGTTTGTCATGTCTACAAGTTCAAGCAGTGTTAAGATAAGATTTTTTAAAATTTATTTTAATTTTATTTTCAAATACATATTTTCTCCTTCTTGCCTCTGTCACACCCTCCCAACTGAGAAAGCCAAAAAATAAAACTTTGTTAAAACATGTATAGTCAAGCAAAGAGAGGGGTTCTTAACCTGGAAGTTCATAAACTTTTTTTTTAATTTTGGTAACTGGAATTCAATATAATTGGTTTCCTTTGAAATCCTATGAATTGTATTTTATGTATATATATATGTATATACATGTATATATATATATACATATATATTATTTAAAAAAAACATTCTGAGCAGAGTCCCATAAGTTTCATCAGAGTGCCAAAGAGATCCATGACACAAAAAAAGGTTTAGTTACCTGATGTTAGGTTATAAAGAACCTAGTAGATGAAATGAATCACAGAGAATTCAAATATTATTTAGTGAAACCCCTTCATTTTACAGATGAGGAAAATGACTTGCCCATGACAACACAGGTAACAGGTATAGATTGTAAGTCAATTTCTTACCTTCATTGGTAGAAAGAATATCTCACTAAGAGTTCTCTACATTAGCCGGGGAAAAAAAATAAAGTTAGCACATAGTCACTTCTGACAGGAAGATTTCTAATTCTCCGTGACTGCTACTCAAAGTCAGTCTGAGTCTTTTAATCTCCTTCGATTTCCCCCTTTACACATCACCCCCTCACCCCCATTCTCTTGGCCTTCCACCTTCCTTTCTCTCACTCCTTTTAGTCGGGGCTGTGAATGTTGCCTCTCTGAATGGTGTTTTAAGGTTGGGAGTCCCCAGGTATCTCTGCTGCAGTTCCTGGGGCAGGGAGCATTTATAGTTCAGCACATGTTTTCATAGTCAATGGGAAGAGAAGAAGAAGGAAAAAAAGGAAAAAAAAACCCTCAACTCCTAATGGACTTTCTCCAGTAATATGCTTCATGGCACCTCTGGATGTTTGGGGAGACTGACATTGCCGGAATATTTCTCTTTTACTGCGTGTGTTGCTTTGACAGCTTTGATTTTATGGCAACTTTAATCATGTGTGTCCTATTCCTTCACCTCTGGTATTTTGCAAATATTCTATTTCTCTATCGCTGCTCCAGTAAGTGCCTTCATCAAATTGTGATCCATCACTCTTCCATCCCCGTTCCCGATGCCATATCCACAGGGGAAACCCCAAAAGGGGTCTGCCTCAGCCAAACAAGGCAATGCTAAATGTTTGTGAGGGAGAAAATCTATTAATTAAAAAGGTGGGGGGAGGGAGGAGGGAGTCAGGAAGAAAAATTAGGCATTGAAGTTAATACAGCCCCAAGACACCACTGGCAGTAACTTATGTACTGACACTCTAAGCAGGCTTTATGAGTCTGTTTACTCTATTCATGGAAAAATACACTATCCAGTATAACAACACAATATACATGTGTTATCTTAAAGATACAGAGCATCCGTAAATCATACCTGAGCTCTGGTAATGGGATATTTCCCTTTCTTGTATACTGATGGAATAATAGAACCAGGACTGAAAAAAAAGCCTAGAAACAGAGAGGACTGAAGAGGTTATCCGATCAGTCTTGTTCTAACATGGATTCGTTCTACACAATACAGCTAGTTTTTTGTCACCTGGAAATGAATGTATCCCCAGAGTCCTGGTTCCCAGCCACTTCTCTAGAGAATTCATTTATTTGTCTTCATATTCATCTCACTCTCAGGTCATTCCCCCTTGTAGTCCAACTAAAATTTGACTTATCTTAATGAAAGGTAGTGTGATGTGGGGACTGGAGTTCTGGGCAGGAATTCCTCAGTTTATATCCTGCTTTTGACCTTTACTGACTTTTGACCCTGATGAGTCGTTTAACTGCTTTGGACCTCAGTTTCTTTAAATATTAAAATGCAGACAATAACAATCCCTCCCTCACAGGGTTACTATGAGGATCACAGGAGATATTGTAGGTAAAGTAAATCAAGAAGCATTTGTTAAGCACCCACTATTTGCTAAGGACTGTGTTAGGTGCTGGGGATATAAATAAAAGCAAAAGAAGAAAACAGTCCCTGTTCTGAAGGAGATCAAAGTCTAATGGGGGACACAATGCAAATAGCTATGTGCAAACAAGGTACATAATGTATAAATTTGTGAATAATTAACAGTAGGAAAGCACTAGAGTCAAGGGAAATCAGCAAAGGTTTCTTGTAGAAAATGTGATTTTTATCTTTGATTTGTAGGAAGCCATGGAGATCAGGAGGCAGAGGTGAGGAAGGAGAAAGTTCCACTTATGGAGAAAGCTAGTGAAAATTACTCAAATTGAGAGAGGCTTAATAAGGAGGGCAGCAAAGAGTCGCTTCATCATAGGTGGGAAGAGAGGGAGGGGAGGCAGGTTAGGTAGGACTTTGAATACCAAGTAAAGAATTTTAAATTTTATCCTAAAATACAATAGGGAGCTACTGGAGTTCATTGACTAGAAGTTTAATATAAATAGATCTATACTTTTAGAAGATCACTTTGGCATCTGAATTAAGGATGGATTGTAGTGGAGACTTGACAATGGGTGACCAACCAGAAAGCTATTTCAGTAGTCCAGTCATGAGGTGATGAGGGTTTGCATAAGGATAAAGATAGCATCAGAAGAGAAAATGGGGAATGTACAAGAGGTACAAAGATAGAATTGACAGGACTTGTCCACAGATTGGAAATGAGTAACAAGACAGTGAGGAGTAGAGGAAGATAATCTAGGATATAAGCCAAGGTGACTGGGAAGACTGTGGTGCACTTGACAGAGTAATAGGAAAATGAGGAAGAGAGGAGAAAAGCTGGGGGTGGGGAGGAGATAATGAATTTGATTTTTAACTTGTTGAGTTTAAGATGTCTATGGTATATCCATGGGAGATGTTCGATAGTCAGTTGGAGATATGAGCCTAGAGGTCAGAAGCAGGTTTAGAAATGCAGTTAAAGATCAGAAAATCATCTTCAAAATTAAAGGTATCATTATTCACATGAAAAATGCTCTAAATCACTGTTGATTAGAGAAATGCAAATTAAAATAACTCTGAGGTACCAGATTGACTAATATGACAGAAGAAGGAAATGATAAATGTTGGACAACATATAGGAAAATTGGAACACTTTGCATTGTTGGTGGAGTTGTGAACTGCTCCAACCATTCTGGAGAGCCATTTGGAACTGTGCCCAAAGGGCTATAAAACTATGCATACACTCTGATCCTGCGATGCCACCATTAGATCTGTATCCCAAAGAGATCATAAAAAAGGGAAAAGGATGCACATGTATAAATATATTTATAGCAGCTCTTTTTGTAGTGGCAAAGAATTGGAAACTGAGGGGATGCCTATCAATTGGGGAAAGGCTGGACAAGTTGTGGTATAAGAATGTAAGGGAATACTATTATTCTCTAAGAAATGATGAACAGGTGAATTTCAGAAAACCTGGAAAGACTTACATGAACTGGTGCTGAGCGAAGTGAGCAGAACCAGGAGAATATTGTACAAGTAAAAGCAACATTATGCAATGATTAACTGTGATAGACTTAGTTCTTCTCAGCAATACAATGATCCAAGATAATTCTGCAAGACTTGGGATGGAAAATGCTATCCCCATCCAGAGAAAGAACTATGGAGTCTGAAGGTAGATCAAAGCATAATATTTTCACTGTTTTTGTTTTTTGTTTCTTTCTCATGGTTTTTCTTTTTTGTTCTGATTCTTCTTTCACAATATGACTAATTCGGAAATATGTTTAACATAATTGTACATGTATAACCTATATCAGATTGCTTGCTGTCTCGGGGAGAGGATGGAGAAGGTAGGAAGGGAGAAGCATTTGGGCCTCAATATCTTACAAAAATGAATGTTGAAAACTATCTCTACATGTAATTGGGGGAAAATGCTGTTAAGTAAAAAAAAAAAAGAAAAGAAAGGAAAATCATCTTCATAGTGATGATAATTGGAACCATGAGAATTGATGAGATCACCAAGCACAATAGTATATAGGGGGAAGAGAAGAGGGTTCAGGGCCTTTGGGTAGACCCACAGTTAGTGGATATGACTGCAATTAACATCCAGCAAAGGGGACAGTAAAAGGGCAAGCAGTCAGACAAATAAGAGGAGAACCAGGAGAGCCAGGTCATGAAAACCTAGAGAAAAGAGAATATCAAAAAGAAGAGGTCGAACCGTTGTGCTGAAGGATAAGGACTGAACAAAGGTCCACTGGATTTGGCAATTATGAGATCACTGGCAACTCTGGAGAGAGCAGCTGAAGGATGAGGTCAGAAGCCAGGCTGTGGAAAATTAAGAGAATGGGGGGAAAGGAAATGGAGGCACCTCTTTAGCTTGCCATCTCCAGCTAGATAACCACAAAAGGAAAGAGACAAGTGGGATGATAGTGAAAGGACATCTATGGATCAATTGATTGCTTCTTGAGGATGGAGGAAGATAAGGAAAAGTTTTTAAGCAGCAGGAAAGGAACTAGTAGTCAGGTAAAGTGCATTGCAAAATTAAAAGCTCTCTATCAAAGTAAATGATTATTCCTGTTGTTTTGTTTTTATTTTCCCCATTCTCCTCCTCAACTTCCTTTACCATGCCTACTAATGCAAATGCTGGCTAAATGTATATGCTTTTCAAATTTTCACACCGTCGGACTATAGATCTCATTTTCTATCTCCTATAGAAACTAAAGGGGCAGAATTCAGGAGGGGCTAGAGGTTGGGCTTGGGACCAAGAAAACCTGGGTTCAAAACTTATCTTCAACCTCTACTAGCTGGATGACCAAGGCTATATCGCTTGACTTTTGGGAGCCCCAAGTCACACCTTGGACTTATCTTCTAAGTCCAAAATCTTGACAAAGGGTGGGAAGAGAGCGAAAAGGGAAGGAGAAGAAGGAAAATTCCCCACTTTCTAGGATTTCGCTTTGCTGACAGAATCAGAGATCACAGATTTAAGAGCTACAGAAGGCCAATATAATAAGAATGACAATTCTACCTAAAGTAATTTACTTATTCAGTGCCATACCAATCAAACTACCAAAGATTTACTTTATATAGCTAGAAAAAACAATAACAAAAAGGTCAAGAATATCAAAGGAATTAACGAAAGAAAATTTGAAGGTGGCCTAGTTGTACCAGATCTCAAACTATACTATAAAGCAATAATCATCAAAACAATCTGGTACAGGCTAATAAACAGAGAGGTGGATCGGTGGGATAGATTAGGTATACAAGACACAGTACTAAATGTCCATAGTAATCTCATGTTTGATAAACCTGAAGTCCCAAGTTCTGGGGACAAAAACTCAGTATTTGACAAAAATTGCTAGGAAAACTAGAAAACAGCATGGCAGAAACTAGGTGTAGACCAACACCTTTCACTGTATAACAAAATAAGGCCAAAACAAGTACATGATTTAGACATAAAGGGCGATATCATAAGAAAATCAGGAAAGTGTGGAATAGTTATAAGATCTATGGATATCAAGTTGTAGTATATGATTGTCATGGAATACTATTGTGCTGTAACAAATGATGAGCAGGGTGGTTGTTTTAAAAACCTGGAAAGATTTAAATGAATCAATATGAAGTTAAATGAGCAAAACTAGAACACTATACACAGTAACAGCAATATTATATAATGATCAATCGTGAGTGAATTAACTCTACTCAGCAATACAATGATCCAAGACAATTCCAAAGGACTTATGATGAAAATTGCGATCCACCTCCAGAGAAAGAATTGATGGAGTCTGAATGCAGACAAAAGCATACCATTTTTCACTTTTTTTTTCTTGGTCTGTGTTTTTCTTCACAACATGTCTAATATGGAAATATTTTTGTCATGATTACACATGTACGACCTATATAAAATTCCTTGCTTTCTCAGGAAAGAGAGTGGAGAGGAAGGGAGAGAATTTGGGACTCAAAATTTTTAAAAAGATGAATGTTAAAATTGTTTTTACACATTATTGGTAAAGAATGAACTATTATTCAAAAAAAACTGGAAAAGCCCTCCAGGGACATCTACTCCAACTCTTAATTCTATAAGCACTTGGAGGCCCAAAGTGATAAGGGGACTTATCCAAGGTCACCGAGGTAGTATGTGGCAGAGTTAGTGTTTGAGTTCAGTTTCAGTGACTCTGGGTTAAGTTGATTAGTTTTAGTTCTTTTTACCCTATAGTGCTGTCCAACCTAGGCAAATTCATTGGTCCCCTTCTCATGTGAGAGGGCAAGATATTCCTTTGCTATCCACAAGAAGCAAAACCTCCAAGGACCACCTGTTTAAAATTTGCTGCATCATCAGAAATGACATCCTTAAAAACATGGCATTCAGGATCATTCCAGGGGCTCTCCTCCCATCTAGCTGCCTTGCCATACATCTTCCCTAAGTCTGGAGAGGTCTTTCTAGAGGCTGGTGGATCTTCTCTTCTCAACCTTAGGCAGCTACTTCAGGAAATGTAATGTCTATGTTTCCGATCAATTTCCTTCATTTTGCACTTAAATCTCATTTGGCCATAGACCCCAATCTTGTTCCAGGTCTACGATAGTCCATTTTTATGATTCCCTGGACATTGTTAATATTAACATTGTATTCAAATTTCATTAAATGACTACTTACTGCTTTCTGTAGATCATTAACAAGAATATTTTCTTTCTTCTTTACTGTCAGAATTAAGACAAGCATCAGCTCCACGCCACTGAACACCTCTCCGACGAGATCGATACATTGCCATTTTCAATGTGGTGATACTTCGTTTACAATAATTGAGCCAGCTCACAGTCTACTGGCTTTAAGTTGACAAAGAAAATTACATGGGACTACAAAATGTTTTATGAAAAGCCAGGATCACCATCAAAAGCATTTATAAAGAAGCATCTTAGAGATGGTTTCTGACTGCCCAATCCCTAGGAGCTCACAATGCTGCTTGAGATAAATACATATAATATCCTGCCATTAGTTCAAAAGAACACAGATTTAGAGCTAAACGAGATTATCAAGGTGATTGAGTCCAGTCACCCCCATTTACAGAAGAGAAAACTGAGGCAATGCTTTTGATTACATTTTATCATGGCTAAATAAGAGGCTTCCTGGCATTGTAGATAAAGAACTGGTCTCAGAATCAGAAAGACCTCTGGTCAAGTCTAACTTTTAACACATACTGACTTTGTGATTCTGGACAAGTCATTCAACCTCATAGATCCCCACAATTTCTAAGAGTTTGCATCAAAGAATATAGAGGAAGTCACCTCACCAAAAGCTGGATTTACCAGTAAAATCACAAGTCCTATCCTTTCAATCCCGATAAAAGTTAATTACAAATCTTTTTTTTTCCTTTTGTGAGATTGCAACAGAAGTGATAGTTGAGGAAGAAAGAAAGGAATTTTACTTCATCTTCCTCATGTTTTTATACTGTGATATTTCTATGGCTGCCTTCTAGTATTATGCCTCTATTATTTCCTAGATGTTTTCCATTCCTACTTAAGAATCTAAACCTACTGTACTAAGAGGCAAAAAAAAATTGGGTCCCAGTGCAAGCTATCGCACTAACTAGCCTTTTAAATCCTTGAGTGGTTAGCAGCACAGTGCCTAGCACGTAGTAGGCACTTGATACATTCTCAATGACTTGTTTACTTGGTCAACCTTTTCACCTTCTTTGGGTATGTCTGTTTTCAAGTCCACAGCAAGTATTGTTTAAATTGAAGATAAGATTAATAGAAAGACATGATTTTGTTTTCTTTCATCAAATAAGAATGCAAGTAAAATTCTTTGCAAATTTTTAAGAAGCAATATGAAAATCCTAGCTATTATTTTTTTCAAGGTAGCTAAGATTTGGAGTCAGGAAGCCCTGAGTTCAAATTCTGCCCCCAGACTCTTACTAGCTGTGTGACCCTGAACAAGTCTCTTAATCTGTCTCTGTCAGTTTCATCATCTATAAATTAGGGGAAACTACAGAACCTTCCTTACAAGAATAAACTGAGGATTCAATGAGATAATATTCATAAAACACTTTGTAAGCCTTAAAAGTAAAATACAAACACTAGCTGTTTTTCATTTTTTTTTGAAATCAATTTTATTTTCAATTTTGAATTTCTTTTGTTCCCACCTCCCTGACCCACATCCATTGAGCCTTCTCATTTCTTCCCTATGTCTACCAATACCACCACCATCCCCTCAGTCACCCAGGCTCATAACCTTTATGTAGTCTTTGATTCTATCTTCTCCCTCACCTGATATCTTTACTGATTGCTAAATATTTTTGATTCTACCTCCAGAGTCCCCTTTTCTATATTCACTTTAACTTCCCCTAGTCAAGCCCTTGTTTCTCCTCCCTTGAGTATTGTAGTACTCTTCAAAGTCATCATTTTATACCCCTTCTTCAATCTATCCTCTATACAGTTGCCTGAATAGCATTTTTAATTCGCTGGACCATGTTTCTCCTCTACTTAATAATCTTCGATGATTCTCAACATCCAGCCAAAATAAGTATAAATTCCAAGCATTTAGAGCACTGTGCAATAATCTTGCGAAACTCTCCATCTCTTGTTCTCATTTTGTCCTCTATGCATTTGTTCATGCTACCATCTCCACGCTGTCGCCATTCCTGAAATGGCCTCTCTACCAATTCTATTTTCTTGAAGTCACTCCATTCTATGAAACCCCACTTCCTCTTGATGCATGAAGCCTTCCCTGAGCTCCTAAGACAAACGTAGCCAATCTCTCTTCAGATTTCTCATTGCACTGCCTAGCTTTCTCCATTTCAGATGTCACTCAACTTTTAATCATTATCATTTATGTACGTATTTTCCCCTATCCCTATTAGTTTGTCAACAAACCAGTAGGATTGGTATCTCCCTATTCTTCCATGCATACAACGATCAATTAATAAATTCTTGTTCAATTAAGACAGCCTAAGATGCTAGTCAGAGGTTAGCTATTTAGAGCTGGAATAGATCTTAGAGGTCATCTAGTACAATCCCCTCATGTTATAGATGAGAAAGCTGAGGCCCAGCCCTTAAGAGAATAAGCACCAGATGAATCAGTAAAAAGATTGATCTCACCCTGGGGTGTTCTCCTAACTTTTGTTAGCTTTCCAATTAAGCATAGCGGCTCATGGCCTCTACTGTACATCAAATCATGCCTTTGGTCTGCAAAGTCATGTTAAATTTTGCAGTTTGCTAAAACCCCAGAGACTCTTTTTTCTCAAGATCTCCTTTATAGATATGTTTTCCTCCCTAATATCTTGTACTTCTTCAGTTGTTTTTTTGAACCTAGATGTAAGATTTTACATTTATCCCTAATAAATTTCTCTTTTGCTTCAGCCCATGGATCCAGCCTATCAAATTATATTTTGGATCCCAATTCTGTAATACAAGGATTTGTTTTCCTTCCAGCTTCATGTAATTTCAAAATCTGATTCACATGGCATTTGTCTTTATCCAAACCATTAATAAAATTGAGACTTTAGCTAGAGACAACCTCTACCACTAAGACCATTTTATATTATTCCAACAACTAATAGTCTTTAGGTCCTACTAACAAGTCAGTTTTTTAACCTTCTTAAAATAATAAATTTTGTTTCTTTTAAAACATTGTATGTAAGTAATCCTCTCCATTAATTTTTTCTGGCTTTCTCCCAAGTTAGTCTGAGCATTTTTTAAAAGGATGCTGAACAAATATGCTAGTAAATAAAGAGTCCAAACTATGTATTATGTCGTAGATAGAACTGATGCTCAATCAGGTTGTGCCAGACTTAAGGACTCAAAGATTGATACAATAGAAGCTGCTTCTAAGTTCCTCAAAGGCTCTGCTAATGTAGCAATCGACATTGAAACCCATGTATTATAAAATGACATCATTATTGTTGTTTTTGTTTAGTTGTGTTTGATGCTTCATGACTCCATTTGGTGTTTCCTTGACAAAGCTACTGGAGTGGTTTGCCATTTCCTTGTCCAGCTCATTTTACGGAGGAGGAAACTGAGGCCAGCAGGGTGAAGTGACTTGCCCATGGTCACACAAGTGTCTGAGTCCAGATTTGAACTCACAAAGATGAGTCTTCCTGACTCCAGACCTGGCACTGTATCCACTGGACCACTTAGCCGCCCCAGTGCTCCATAAAACACTGCATGTAATGCAATACTTAAATCATTTAACACCTCTCAGTTTGTAGCAGTTACCCATCAGGGATACAATAACAGTGGTTAATATGTTTTCATTCTATTCAATTAAGTTCACCAAGTATTTAATGCATACTCTAAATTGTGTTAGCTATTAATGTATCAATCAAGAAGCACTTATTAAGAGCCTATTGTGTGTCAGGTACTGTAGTAAACATTGAGAATACAAAGGCAAAAAAACTTCCTACCCTCAAAAAGCTTTAGAACATGTAAATACATCAATCAGTACACATGAGAGACAGAGTGAGACAGACAGATAGATAGATAGATAGACAGATAGATATAGATAGATACAGACAGACAGACAGATAGACAGACAGACAGATATATAGATAGACATAGACACAGACAGACAGAGACAGACAGACAGATGGATGGACGGACAGACAGACAGACAGATAGATAGATGGATAGATAGATAGATAGATAGATAGATAGATAGACATAGATGACAGAAAATAGAGTGAAAATAATCTTACACAGGGTGCATGATGCAAAAGAAGTACACGATATGGCTGCCTAAAATTCAATCATTATTTTTCAGGTATCAGCTTCACTGTGCTAGCCTTTAGGGATCCAAAGAATGAAAAAATCCCTACTCATGAGGAACATACATTCTAGTGATGGAGATAACAAGTGCATTGAACTAACAATTCCATATTCTAACTTACAGAGGCCGAGGGAGCTCCCGTATTTCAGTCATGGGGCTCATCTCACCAAACTTCAGTGATTCTTTTTATGTAAAATATGCCTCCTGGCCTTATGATCTCTTCTCCATCTTGCTTATTATTCATACTCTAAGTATTTCACTATAGGCAACTGGCATAGTGGGTTTTATTACAGGTGCCTTTCATGAATTTTGTCTCTTGTGAACTTCTGAAAGTATCGGCTGTTCTACTTCTTCCCACATTCATGGGAATCTCTATGGGATCTAGCTTTATGCAGGTACATAGGCGGTTTCCTCGCTTTGCCTTCCATTTTCATTTAAAGCCCTTTTGATTTCATTTGTAAATCTCTAGGCAAATATACTCTCATTAGCCCTTGTTAGGTGCATTCCAATCCCAGCCAAGAGACTGTCATTTCTATATTTTAAGCTGTTGACCAAATATCGGAGACTGCATGGTGTTGTGGGAACAGATTTAAGTTTGAAGTCAGAGATCCTCTGCTGAAAACCTGACTCGGGCTCGTATATGAGCTCAGGCAAATCATTCCTCTCTGGGCCTCAGTTTTGCGAAATGTAAAATGAGTTGGCCAAACCACGTGACTTCTAATGTTCCTCAAACTCTCAACGTATGATCCAAATATCTGTTACTTGGAGTTAGAACAGTCTGGCTATTCACATCAGTATAAGCCGTGAAATTTGGGTGTGAGAATGGAAGTTCAGGTGTACAAATGAGCAGAAAGTCATCATTTCTATCCTGATTAAAAATGGAACTCCAAATTTAGGGGACGTGGCTTTTATTACATAGCAACTATCATATTCCACCCAATACACATATTTTTTAACTAAAGCTAGATACATAAACATGCACAGATATTTCCATCATTTAGAGTATTTCACAGAATCACAGAATTTTAAAGTGGGAAAGGAGCTCAGTGGCCATCTAGAAAAACTAATACCAGATAAGGGATCTCTGCCAGAATACATCTGAGAAATAAGTGGTTATCCACCTTCTGTTGGCAAATTTCCCATGATGGTAAGGCCACTATCTCCTGGAGACAGACCATATTTTTATGGGTAGTTCATAATTTTGAAGATCTTCCTTGCATCAAATCCAGCTCTGGGAATAGATGAATGTTTCTAATCTCTCTTCCACATAAGAGTCCTTCAAATATATGAATTCAGGTTTCATACCCCTCCTCCAAGTTTTTTCTTCTTAAGGCAAAATATCTTCAGTTCCTTCAATTGAACCTCATGTGATATGGACTGAAGACCCTTCACACTTCTGGTTGCCCACCTCTCTATGCTTGTTAGATGATCAATATACTTCCTGAACTGTAGTGCCCAAAAATGAGTACAGTACCCTAGATATAGGGACCAGGGCACAGTACAATACAATATAGTGCAGTATAGTATGGAGAGTACACCTCCTTGCTCTTCAAAGCTGTGCCTCTCAAAGGCAGCTCAAGACTTCCTTCAGGAATGAATGAATGAACTAGTTAAAGCTAGCCAACCAGCTATTGACCACTTAATTGGGGGAAATGACAGAATAAAATCTTAATTTCAATGTAGTCAACTGAGTCATTTGCATGGAAAACTAGCCAGAAAGTAAGAGATGTGAATGTACTCTCCTCTTCACCACTGATTCATTGTGGGATCCTAGCCATCCAAGGATCATTGGGTGACTTCATTTCTCCAACTACACAGTGAATATAATATCACCTGTAAACTACCTAACAGGGATATCCTGAGTTTTAATATGCTATTTGATGTCATGCACCGTGAAACAGGAAAAAAATTCACTTTCATAAACATACCACATGTACATGTTTAATTGTTGGAAAAAATGCGTTATGGCTCTCTGCAGTGAGTTTTCTATTAACTCCTAAAGTTCACTGCCCCCCTGCTTTCATACATCCAAAAACATGTATACACAAAGAGAGAAAGACACTATGGCATCATGGATGGAGGGCTGGCCTTGGATTCAGAAAGGCCTGGGTTCAAGTCTTGCTTCTGATGAGTTCTGGTTGTATCTCTATGGATAAGTCATTTAACTTCTCTGTTCCTTCAGGGAATTCTCTGAAGCAGGAAAATATATTGAAATTGCTGATCAGCATCAGTGGAAGAGTTTTCTACACCAGGACATCCCGTTACCATTGTAATCACAGGTTTAAATTTGACCAAAACAAAGAGATTGGATAGAACTTTATAAAGCTTTTGAGCACACAGTGCCCCTCACTTCCCCACAATAAAACAGGCACTCTGACTTCCATTTTAAAAATAAATCAATTAAGGGGTGTAGAAGCTAGATGACTTGCCTAGGGTCATTCAATGGATATGAAAAAGAACCAGGTCTCTTGACTACTGTGCCATTGTGCCTCCCAACAACCTACACCATCCCTGAACATTTCCAGGGGACATTGCTTCAAATCTCCACTGCGATTCCACTTCATCATCCCATCTTGTTCATCACTCCTTGTTTTTATTTACTACTTTGTCAAACACCTTTTAGAACTGTCTTGATTCCAGCTGTGTTTTCCAATCGCTCAATGAATCCACATGTATTTATTTAGCGTCTACTCCATGTTCCATACTGTTCAGGCCATTTTCAGCTAGTGGATCAGGGCAGGGCCTTGTTCTCAAACAGCTGCAGACAGCGCACACATACACACTTGAGTGTCCTCTGTTGACTACGTACTTTTTGCGTAAATAATATTCCAAGAATTCATATGTTGAGGCTCTCCTACAGAGCCTATGCCACAAAATTTACATAAATATGTGCAAATGAAAACAGTTCCCAAACAAAACATTTTTTCCAGGTTTGAAAAGATCTGCTTAACCACATTTCACCCCCTGTTATATCTGCAAATTCAGAAAGAGGCTTAAGTTGTTTGGACAAAACCTCTTTCATTAGTATTTTGAAATCAAATAGATTCACGTCAAAGAAAAGCTGTTCCATGGTGGAAAGCATCCTAGATTTACAGGTAGGAGAATATTAGATTCAAATTGTATCCCTGACATTTCTGTAGTTTTGAGAGCATAGTCAAGTCTCCTAATCACTTTACTTCTCAGTTTCCTCATCCTTGAAATAAAAAAGCAGGAGGATAGTGACTAGATGTGAACTCCAAGGAGAGACAATTCCTTCTACCTATGCAGGCTGGCTTCTTGTCTGTAAATGAGATGATTTCTCAGCCTGGCAACTGATACGTAATTTATTAAAAATCTGGTAACCATTTGGTCCAACCCATATTCAGAAAGGAATTGCTACTCTGACAGATTCCACTATTTGACTAGTGATGGTCCAGCCTTTGTGTGAAGACCTCCAGTGAGTAAGAAGCCACCACCTCTTGTTCTACCTGTTGCAGTTTTGTATGACTTTAATTGTTCAGAAAAATTTCCTGAAATCAAGCCTGAATATTACTTTTGAAACCACATAAATTACTCTTGATTCTGCTCACTAGCAGCAAATGGAACAAATCTAATCCCTCCTTGACATAAAATCCTTTTAAATACTTGGAAAGAATTATGAGGGGCAGCTATATGGGGCAGTGGATAGAACACCAGTCCTGGAGTCAGGAGGAACTGAGTTCAAATCTGACCTCAGACACTTGACACATATTAGCTATGTGAGCTTGGTCAAGTCACTTAACTCTGGTTGCCTCGTCTCCCCCTCTCTTTGCCCCCCAAAAGAATTAGCATATCTGTCTTCCCCCACCTCCCTAGCCAGTCTTCTCTTGCTCAAGCTAAACATGCACTTCTGTTGCCTTTGCCCTTGTCCTATGTAGTAGCATGGACTGGAGGCCCTTCGTCATCTTGCCTGTCCTCTTCTGTGCATTCTCTGACTTCCCAATGTCATTCTTACTATGACTCCAAGAACTGAGTGCAATATCCCAGCAGTAGTCTAACTGAGAAAAGCTACAAAGGAGATATCACTTCCCTCCATATGGAAGGTATTCCTCTCTCAACGCAACCCAAGTACATGTCAGCTTTTGTTTGACAGCCACACTCCCACTGCTGCCTCATACTAAGTTTGCAGGACAATAAAGTCCCTGAATCTTATTTTTTTCTTGACAAACTGTTTTCTAATCACCACTCCCTAGTGCTGTAGGTCTGAAGGTGGTTTTCTAAACCCAAGTGTAAGATTTTGCATTCATCCCAATTGAAATATGTGTTTAGATTACATTGGGGCATTCTGGAGACAGCTCAAAGAAGCACCTGAAAGCCAATTGTTAAATTTTCAGTATAAGTATTTGCACCTCAGAGATAAACATATGTGACAAATCCTGGCATGACAATGTTTTATTGATTATCTAGATCAGGGCTGTCCAAAATGCAGCCCATGGGCCGAATGCAGCCCCCTAGTGTGATTTATGCAGCCACCTACAAGCATAGAAATTTACATAAATGCTTTAGTAAATGAAGCAGAGCTACTGCAGAGCTCTCACTAAAATGGCAAATAAAAATATATTGTCTATTTTTTCAATAAAAACCTAAGGTTGGACAGCCCTGATCTGGACTTAGAAAGGAATGGAGAAAATGTTAATAATGCAGAATAAACTTAAATGATTCATGCATACATTTTTTCCAGTAAAGCCAGGTCTTAAACATTTACCAGAGTATCCCTCAATTCAGTCCAATGTTCTACCCATTCAAGATTCTATTTGATCCTAACTTTTTCATCTAACAGCTATCATTCTCAGCTTTCTGCATTCTGCAAAATTCACAAGCAGGCCCAATTTTTTTACTTTATACGATCATTAATAAAAACGTTAAACAGCACAGGGTCAAGCACAGATCCCTGGGGCATTGCACTGGAGACCTCTTGCAACTAGACCATTACCACCTAAACCTCATCTCTGAATCTTTACAACTATAAATATATGATTTGTTGTTTTTGTTCGGTCTTTTCAGTCATGTCCACCTCTTCATAACCCCATTCAGGGTTTTCTTTTCAAAGATACCAAAGTGGTTTGCCATTTTATCAAATACTTCATTAAGGTCTACTCTAGGGAAATAATATTTAAACTAGTTTAGTCCTGATTAATTTAGTACAAAAAAGTCACTGTATTTAGATTGACAGTCAATCAATTAATGAATATATATTAAATGCCTACTATGTGCCAGGCACTGTGCTAACCTGTCCTTCATGAACTCATGCTGGTTCTTTGTGATTACTGCTTCCTTTTTTATGTATTCACTAACCATCTTGCTAATAGTTTGTCACAGAATTTCCCCAGGGATTGAAGGTAAGTTCCCTTGATCATAGTTTTCAGTCCCTGTTCTTTTTCTAAACATTGACACAACATCCATCCTTCTCCAGTCCTGCAATGCTTCTGCCGTTCTTCAAAACCATTCAAATGCCCCTAGCAGTGGCTGGGCAGTGACATCTGCCAGTTTTTTCGGTACTCAGGATGTGGTTCATCAGGGCCTCATGACTTTATGACTCAGGAACAGAAGCAATTTTGCCATCAAGATCCCACACACCAAATGGACATAAAAAAGCCATGATAGGGTAGTAATGAGAGACTTCAATTATCCAATCATCTGTTGAAGCGCTCTCTTTCTCTCAACCCCCCCGCAAAAGAAAGAAAATAATGACTTCTTGAGTTTCTTTAATAATAACTTCATCTTTCAAAAGGCAGAAAAGCCAACAAGGAGATTTCTATAGCAGATCTGATTCTCACTAACAGGTAGGCGTTTTTTTTTTTTTTTTTTGTTTTTTTTGCTACAGCAGAAGTGATGGCAACATTGCAGGGAAGCAATCTTTCCCTCCTACTGTCTGTAAGAGAATAGGAGAGGAAAGCCAAAGATAGTCTGGCATGGGCTAGAAATTTTGAGAAAGTAAATTTAAAAGGGTACAGAGGGAAAACAGGTAAGATCGCATACACTAAAATTCCACTGGAGAAGTCAGGCCCAGGTATGGAAAGCTCTCAAGAATGAAATTCTGAAGACAGGAAGAGAAACAATTCCAAAATGGGACTTGTTCAAAGCGATTGGTGAGGATGCGCAAACAACTGAGAGATTGTTCCAGAGGATGAAAGCAAGGACAATAAAGAGGATGACTATATTATCATAGATCACCACTGTAAAAATAGTGCAATGAGTGCTGAGGTTCACACTGATCTGAGGTTGCTGTGGGAATCTAAAAGCAACAAACATGGGTTTTGCTGCTTTGTCGGTGGTGTTTTTGCTCTTAACTATATTGGGGAAAGAGAAGCAACTCTGTGTAGTGGATTGACCATTCAGAGCCAGGATGACCTTGTTCTCCCTCATTAGAAGGGGAGCTCCTTGAGGGCATGGGCTGTCTTTTGTCTTTCTTTGCATCCCAAGCATTTAGCACAATGCCTGGCACATAATAAGGGCTTAGGAAATGCTTACTGACTGACTGACTGGTTCATGCCTCACCTCTGACACATAATGATTGAGTGACCCTGGTCAAGTCATCTGACCTCTTGGAGCCCCAAGTAACTTTTTAAGACTAAGTTGTTGATGCTCATTGATTGACAGTTTCATCACAAGGCACATGTAAACATAAAGGAAATCACAGGTCCGTCACCCAATCTTTACCCTCAAAAAAGCCTGATGAATGAGGAGTACCAAAGGAGGGACATAGCTACTTAGTTGACTGAGTGGGGCAACGCTAACTAACAACAGAGAGGAGTAACAGCTTTTGAATTTTTTATCTGCTCCTATTTTGTAAGCCAAGGAGAGAGAGCTTTGAACACTGGACATGATAGATCAAAAATGACTTCCAAGAAGGTGGACACCCAGAATAAATGAAGAGATACTCAGTATCTTGTCTTCATTGATGCATTCAGGTTGATTTCTGGTCATGGGAAGATTTTTTTTAGCCTCTCTGAACCTCAGTTTCCCCACCTTTGAAACCAGGATAATCATATTTGCAGTCCCCACTTCACAGGATTATTGCATGGCCTTAATGATAAAATAAATGGAAAGTACTTTTCCAGTTTTAAAATGCTACATGAATGTCTTTGATGAGGATGAAGATCATCTAAAATGGTTATTATTTCCTTTAACTTTATCAAGAACTCACTTCACATAGTTTCTCAATCAATTCATCAAAGACCTTTCATTCTATCAGTTTAGGAACTTCCTCCATCTTCCTCCATCCAGGCTCAGAGAGGTCAAGAAACTTCCCCGTGGTTACACAGCGGATAAGTGCCAGAGGCCAGGTTTAAACCCATGTCTTCTTAATACAAAGTCAAGCCTGCCATCCAGGATTCCACATTGCCTCTCCTAGTCTCAACATCTGTTGTTAGGTGGTGGTTTGGTTCTTTCAAGCAGAAAAACTATCTTGATTCAAAATATTAACACATTTAAGGGATTCTAGATACTACAACACCCTGGGAATGGATATATCTTGTTATCTAGGTGGCTTAGTATACAAAGTACCTGGCCTGGAGTCAGGAAGATCTGAGTTCAAAACCAACCTCAGATACTTCCTTACTGTATGACCCTGGGCAAGTCACTTAACCTCTGCCTGCCTCCTTTGCTTCATCTGTAAAATAAGGATAGTAACAGCACCTACCTCCCAGGATTGTTGTGAAGATCAAACGATATATTTTAAAGTGCTTTCTAAACCTAAAACACTATATTAATGCTGCTTATTATAACTATTATTTTCTTTAGCTGAAAGACTGTGTGACTAGCAGTAAGTTTGCCTTTCCTCAGGGTTTGTCTGAAAGGTTACTTGATTGCCTCAAACAGTCCTGTTTAGATACTGCAGCAGTTGACCCTGCAGAGTCAGTTTTTAACATCACAGCAGGCAAAATCTTGTTTTCTTCTCCTGACTGATTGGAGCCTGAGGGTATTGGTGCTAGAACACAGAGTGTAAGAGCACTTCTTTGTCCCCCTTCAATTGTGGAACAGGCATGCTGAGCTTCTTGGAATGTGATCCTAAAAATTAGGATCATCAGCATCATTCCTAGTGGCTCTGATCTGGAATACAGTACAGCCCTCAGCACCAACTACCTTTTGTATAAAGCATTTATTGTGTTTTGTTTTGTAGGAGACTGTTTTGTTATGTGATTGGAAATTATGATGCTTGACATTTTGCTGGTATGTAAGGTGGTGGACAGGGCTGTTCTGTGGCTGAAACAGCTGTAGAGGGTGATGCCTTTCCTGGTTGAGCCTAGAACTGAGTCTTGTCAGACACTGGAGGTAGAATTAGCTAGAGACTAGACCTGTGGTTTCAAGAAGGGTCCATTTCTAGCTAATCAAACTTCTCCTAGCAATGCTGTTCAGCACCTTCTCTGAAAGCTTTAGTCTTAGAGAGTTGTCTAAAGCAGAGGTGTCAAACTGGTCAGCATACAAGCCACAAAACAGATTAAAATGTAATTAGGAAAAGTTTTAATACAAATACAAGGTTGATAATGTTCATTTGTGATTTTCTGATCCATTTATATTTGAGATTGACACTCCTGGCCCAAAGCACTGAGGAGATAAGTGACTTCCTCAGGATCATATAACCAGAGGAAAGACTTGAACTAAGGTCTTCCTGACTTCCAAGATGGTCCTCTACTCACAAAAAAGCCTGAAGCTTGAGAAAGTGTCCCTCTCAAACCTCCAAGCCAAGAGCAGACCCCAACTTTAAAATAAATTCCAAAAGCAAGAAATAGGTAGAAAAATGAGCAAACAATAGAGAAAAAAAACCTTACCATAAAAAGTTTCTATGGTGATAGTGAAAATCAAGATACAAGCTCAGAAGAAAATGATGTAAATGATGTCAAAACAGCTATAAGCAAAGCCTCAAAGAAAAAAATGTGAATTGGATACTAGCCCAGCAAGAATTCCTGGAAGAGCTAAAAATGATTTTCAAAGTCAGACTGGTAAAGGGGAAAGATTGGTTAAATTGATGACAGCAAAGGAAGAAAATTACAAAGAGACAACAGCTGGGTAAAAGAAGTATCAAAAATTATTGAAGAAAATAATATTAAGAAGACATAATTGGGCAAATGGAAAAAGAATTGTGGGAAAAATCATTTGCTGATTATTATAACTCCTTAAAAACCATAATTTGTCAAATGGAAAAAAGTACAAATATTGACTAAAGAAAATAATTCCTTAAAAATTAAAATTGGGCAAGAGGAAGCTAATAGCTACATAAAACATCAAGGAAAAATAAAACAAATTCAGAAGTATAGAAAATAGAAGAAAATGTGAAATATCTCCTTGGAAAAACAATTGGCCTAGAATATAGTAGAGATAATAGTAGAGAAAAGAATAGAGATAATTGAAGAAAATATACCTGAAAGCTATGATCAAAGAAAGAGGCTAGAAATCATATTTCAAAAATTATTAAGGAAAACTGAACTGATGTTTCAGGTGGTTGTTGTTGTTCAATGGTTTTTCAGTCTTCTCCAATTCTTCATGACTCCATTTAGGGTTTTCTGGGCAAAGATACTGGAGTGCTTTGCCATTTCCTTCTCCAGTTCATTTTACAGATGAAGAAACTGGAACAAACAGGATTAAGGGAACTACCAAGGGTAACACAGCTAGTAAATATCTGAGTCCAGATTTAAACTTAGGAAGATGAGCCTTCCTGATTCTGAGTCTGCTACTCTATCCACTGTACCACCTAGCTGCCCTCAATATCTTAGGTCCAGAAGACAAAATAGAAATTGAAAGAATTTACCAACCATCTCCTGAAAGAGATTTCAAAATGAAAACTTCTAGTAATATTATAATTAAATTCCAGAGCTTCCAGATCAAGAAGTCAGAAAGAAACAATTCAGATATCGTGGAGTCAAGCTCAGAATCACATGAGACTTAGCAGCTTCCACAGTAAAGCAGTTGAAGACTTTGAATATAATATTCCAGAAGGCAAAGGAGTCAGGATTACAACCAAAAATAATCTGTTCAGCAAAACCGAGGGTGAATAGATATTTAAAGAAATAGAGAACCTTCCCTGACCTAGTCTCTATGAAGGAGTTCTGCCTCTTCCTTCCAACACCTTCCTGTCACTTCTAACCACAAGCCACTACTGTGGCTGTGTAAGACCAACACCACCAGTACACAGGAGGGCTGCTAGCACAGGTTCTTTGATCTGCTTTTCTAAGGAAAGCAACTTTAAGGGGTTTATAATCTCATCTTAATCTAACATACATATATCATTCACTTAGTTCAGAGGAAAAAGTCAGCACACTTCAGAGCAAATAGAAACAAAAATTATAAGCAGAAATTATAAACAGAACAATATAACACAAATCAGCAGACAGGCTGCTAGCTGTCTGTCTAAGATATTACAGTGAGTGAGCCCCAAAGCAAAATGCTAACCTCTGAGTATATTCTGCTGAGGGCTTCACATCTAATCAGCAAAGGGTGTGGGCCTGGGACTTCACACCAAGCAAGACTCAATCAAAGGCACTTGATTGCCTTACTGTTGAGAAGCACTCCAAAACAAAAGACAACAAAAGTCCCACTTCACTTGCCATTACACCACTGAGGCCAATTATTTTCCCCCCAGAGAAACCTAAATTTGGAACACTTTTTTCAGAAGGGGTAGATAGACCTTGTGCCAGGAATGCACTATCCTCCTCTTCCCCACCCCATTTCCCTAGTCTAAGTGTATTCTCTGCACCTTTAATTCCAGGGACGTACTTTATGTCATCCCACCTCTGTGCCACATGGGGTATTGAGAACCACCCTCCACATCCCTGAATTCCCATCACCAACCCCCTGCTACACCAAAGGACCAGCCCCCTTGAGCCATGTTTCTCCTATGTTGCTTTTCCCCAGAGAGAGGACCTGGGGGCTACCCCTTACCCCCTTCCTCCCTGAACTGTACTGTGAACGTCCTGTCTCCTGTGACTCAGTGCAAAGACAGATAATCTATTTAATTCATCTTGCACAAAAAGAAACTAAATGATCCCTTGAAGACAAGGTAATTTTTTAGCAGTTTGATTCCAAAGAAAGGAGAAAGATATGCGAGTGTGTAAAGAGTATGCGTGGGTGTTAGGGTCTATGCCGCCATTGTTATCTTTTTTATTCTAATGAAGACAGAGTTTGATTTTTGTTCCCTGACACCTTGACCTGACGTATTATGAGCGCAACCAAGAAAAGGGCCAGAAATAAATCATCAAGTGTGGAAAAAAAAAAGAAATAGAGGACTTTCAAGCATTCCTGATAAATGGGAGAGCAGATGAAAGAGGGGAAGTATTTGGAACTCAAAATTTTAAGAAATGAATTTCCAACGTATTTTAAAATACAGTTGGGAAATATTTTACAAAATAATTATATGTATACATATGTACGTGTGTATGTGTATATACATACATACATCTATTTCTTTAAAATAACAACTTTAGTCTAAAAAATCCATTTATCTAATGATGAACCTCTCAGCTAGACTGATCCTCAAATATCAAAAACACAATGACTCACCAAGCCCATAATCATCAGTTATTTAACCAGCACTTAAGTACCTACCACATGCCAGGCATTGTGCCATGTGCTAGGAATACAAAGATAAATTGAATGATCATTGCACTAAATGCATTTACATTGTATTTGGTGGGGGTGGGGTGGGGGTGGGGGGAGTAGTGGTTATAGAGATAAGAAAATAAAATACAAAGAAGAAAATACAAATTACTTGAGGGAGTAGATGTTAGCAACTAGGGTATCAGGGTGGGTTTCATGTAGGGGATGATCTGCCTTGAGGTCTGAAGGATGGTAAGGATTCTAAGGGTCCAAGGGGAGAAGAAAGAAACAGCATTCTAGTTAAGAGGACCCGTCTAAGCAAAGGGGTGGACAAGAGATGGAATGCTCTAAATAAGCCACAGCAAACAGTCCAGTTTAACCAGAACATAAAATGCTTGGTGGGCAGAATGGCTGATAAACCTGGAAAGGTGGGTTGGGGAGAATTTTTGAAGGACTTGGGTGAAAGCCCTGATGAAATAATTTAGCCCTGGTGGGTGCTTAAGAACCACTGTTGAATTGAGTGAAACAATGCCACCAGCTGCCATCTTTGCCTGTGGTGTCACTGGTTACAATGTGGTTTCCTAGTCCTCTGTTCTCTTTATGCCTTAACTACTCAAATTTGTATTATGTTTATTTGTGTATGTGCCTATCTCCTCCATGCTGTCTTATAATCGCCCACTTCAAATCCTGATCTTGAAACTAAGTGAAGGAGATCTCAGAGTCTAGGTGGCAGAGTGAATTGAGAATAGGCCTTGGAGGCAAGAAGACCTGAATTCAAATTCTACTCTAAACTCTAACTTTCTTTGTGATGGGGGAAGTTGACAAACCTCTTAATCTCACTTTTCTCCTCTATAAAATGGGGTTAATAATAGCACCTGTCTCAAAGGGCTGAGGATAAAATGAGATAACAAGGCTAAAATACTTTGCAAACCTTAAAGTACTATATAAATTGTAGCTATTATTATGTTACATATAATATATTATGTACATTATATATAATACATAATGTATTATATGAAATGTATTATATATTATCATATTATTATTACCTATTTATAATAACTCCTTTTATTATTTTTCCTATTATGATTATTAACCTACACCCTCAGAAATCCCTTGGCTTTCTTTGACTTGTCCCAGCATAAAATTGTGCTCTTAGGTTGACCAGGCTCCTTAGACCACCATTCATGCTGGCTCCGACCTTCATAGACATTGCAAAGACTCCTTTCAGTTGTTGGTTTGCCAGAAGTTACTCCCATGCTCGGGACAGTTGTCCTTGGCAATCACTTTTTGACAGCTAATCAACTTGGAATAAGTCAATCGCTGGTTCACCACAGGAAGGGGAAGGGGATGTATGTGGCTGTCACTGGGTGATAAGCCAACAGATTATATGATATGTCCTGTTATCCACAAGGATTACTCTTTGCCCAGTGGGAAACTTAGCTGGCACATAGTGATAGCAATATTTAAGTAAGTTACGAAGGAAGAAAGAAAAATGAAAAGTTGTCTGTGTAGTTATCATTATCACTAGGCAATGATTTTATTTGTTATATAATACTATAGTATAGCAAAATATGAATACATAGAATTAGTTACATGTAAGCATAACTCAGTTCTTCATATGTCAATTGTGTCTGTGTCAATTACACATACTATATATGTATACATATATATTATATACACACACATATGTGTATATATGTGGTATATTCAATTAATGTATGTTTTATATATATATATATATATGTAACACATATATCACATATATAATGTTAGATATGTGTGCAGTATATAACTATCAGAGGGTAAATGGAAATATTTTTCATATTGAATGAAGTTGGGCTTCTCTGAATCAGTCGATGAGCAATTATTGACTTTTTAAATTTAATTTCATATTTTTCAACTAACAAAAATTCATTCTCTTACCCTCCCCTCACTAGAAAAAAAATGGAAAAAAACACCTTGTGACAAACATCCTTTCTCAAGCAAAATTAATCTTTGCATTGGCTATATCCAAAACATATGTCTTATTCTCCATGATTCCATCATTTCTTTGTCAAGAAGTGGGTAACTTGTTTCATTATCAGTCCTTTGGAATTGTGGTTGGTCATTACATTCAATGATTAGATTCCTTAAGTCTTTCAAAGTTGTTTGTCCTTAAGATGTTGCTGTAACATCAACTGTTCTCTTGTTTCTTCTTACTTAACTCTCCATCAGTTCCTATAAGTCTTTCCAGGCTTCTTCAAGTCTGTACCCTCCAGCATTTTTATAGCACAATCATATTCATTACATTCATATACCAAAATTTGTTCAGCCATTCCCCCAATAATAAATATCCCCATAGTTTCCAGTTCTTTTCAAATGCAAAAAGGAGTTGTGATAAATATTTTTTAACATAGTGGCCTTTTTTTTTCTTTCTTTGATTTCTTTATGGTATAGGCTTAGTAGTGGTATAGCTATGTCAAAGGTCAGGAACAGCTTAATAACTTTGGGGGCACAGTTTCAAATTGTTTTCCAGAAAATAGCTAGGCCAAGTCACAGTTCCACCAATGGTGTGTTAATATGTCTGTTTTTCCACAGCCCCTTCAACATTTGTCATGCATTTTTTGTCAACTTCGACAACCTGATATATATAAGGTTGAACTTCAGAATTGCTTTAATTTGCATTCCTTGAGTTATTAGTGATTTGGAGTTTGTTTATTTGTCTTCACAAAGCTATTGATAATATGGATTTCTTTATTAGAAAACTAACATTTGGGGAATGACTTAATTTTGAATCAATTTCTATTAATTTGAGAAATAAAACAAATTGACATTTATTAAGCATGTACTAAGTATAAGGCACCACACTAGCCTTAGCACTGTGCTATAAAGTAAATGCTGGTCAAAGGAGGAACTACCCAATTCTGCTTATGAATTTTCTTTCAGAATGTTTATATTCCTTAACCCCAGAATTATAACTAGCAGAGTAAAACCAGGACATTGCACCAGGAAATATTAAGGGTGCATGTTTCCTTGGGGAGGGGGAAGGGAATGTCTCCCCATAGCAACCACTATCTTTGGACCCCATTTCTTGAACCTCTGTTGGACCATGAGGAATAATTAATTCCCAGAGTAGTGTCCTCAGACTTGTTTTCCACCCCATCAACCTCCAAGGAACACAAAAGTACAGACTGTACCTTACATACCCACAATCACACTGTGTTCTGGGCTGCTGGTTCATTCTACCTTCCTCCATCCCAATTGATTTTGTTCATGGTGAAAGAATTCCTAAATCAGACTTTTCTATACCTAGGTAAAATATCACTGAAAATCAGAGTTGAAAGGGACCACCAACAGAATTTAGTTCAACCCATACCTAGTTAAGAATTCTTTTTATTATGTCCACAAGGGGTCATAATTATTTGAAAATGTGCTATGTGGTGCCAAAAATCTGGCTCTCTTCACCTCTGCCCATTGCTTTCAGTTCTATCTTCTAGGGCCAAGCCCTCTGAGTCACTGTAACTAGGTAAATGACCATTTGCCCCATGCTATTTTCTTCATCTCCTAAAAAATGGCCTCATCCTGCTCAAACCCAACACTGCATGCCAATCCCCATATAATATGCAAGTCCAAACCAGAGAACACTCTGGAAAGAGGAGCTCCACCCTAAACCAGAGGGACCCTGGCAGGTACACGCTGTTATTAAGTCTTAGCCACAATACAGAACCCCAAGTTAACTGATATTACCTCTTAGCTGAGCTACTGATAACCCTCCTCCCCTACCAGTTCTTAGTATCCTCCCTTCCAAAACTACCTTTTATTCAGTGTGTGTGTCTGTGTGTGTGTGAGTACACTCATAAGCATACACATTCTTTTTTGAATTTGATCATTTTTGTTTAATATTTTAGTTTTCAACATTGATTTCCACAAGATTTTGAGTTACAAATTTTCTCCCCATTTCTACCCTCCCCCCATTCCAAGGTGGCATATATTCTGATAGCCTTATTCCCCAGTCAGCCCTCCCTTCTTTCACCCCACTCCCCTCCCCATCCCCTTTCCCCTTTCTTGTAGGGCAGGATAGATTTCTATGCTTCATTCCCTACATATCTTGTTTCCCAGCTGCATGCAAAAACAACTTTTTTTTTGAGCATCTGCTTTCAAAACTTTAAGCTCCAAACTCTCTCCACTCTTCCCTTCCCACTGACCCTCCCTAGGAAGGAAAGCAATTCAACATAGGTCACACATGACTCATTATGTAAAACACTTCCACAATGCTCATGTTGTCAAAGGCTAACTATATTTCCTTCCATCCTATCCTGTCTCCCTTCATTCAATTTTCTCCCTTGACCCTGTCCCTTTTCAAAAGTGTTTGATTTTGATTCCCTTCTCCCCCTATCTGCCCTCCCTTCTGTCATCCCCCCTTTTTATCCCCTTCCCCTTACTTTCCTGTGGAGTAAAATACCCAATTTAGTGTCTATGTTATTCCCTCCTCAAGTCAAATCCAATGAGAGCAAGATTCACTCATTCCCCCTCACCTGCTCCACCTCTTCCCTTCCAACAGAACTGCTTTTTCTTGACACTTTTATGTGAAATAATTTACTCCATTCTATCTCTCCCTTTCTCCTTCTCTCAATATATTCCTCTCTCATCCCTTAATTTTATTTTTTTTAGATATCATCCCTTCATATTCAACTCACCCTGTGCCCTCTGTCTATATATATATATATGTATATATATATATATATATATATATATATATATATATATATATATATATATATGTATATTCCCTTCAACTACCCTAAAACTGAGAAAGGTCTCATGAATTACACATATCATTGTTCCATGTAGGAA